>NC_090745.1:7755050-7770050 GCF_036898095.1 Palaemon carinicauda
TTATGGCAACTTATCCATTTGGACTCTTCATAGTTATGGCAACTTATCCATTTTTACTTTTCATAGTTATGGCAACTTATCCATTTGGACTCTTTATAGTTATGGCAACTTATCCATTTGGACTCTTCATCGTTATGGCAACGTATCTATTTTTACTTTTCATAGTTATGGCAACTTATCCATTTGGATTCTTCATAGTTATGGCAACTTATCCATTTGGACTCTTCATAGTTATGGTAACTTATCCACTTGGACTTTTCATAGTTATGGCAACGTATCCATTTTGACTTGTCATAGTTATGGCAACTTGTCCGTTTGGACTCTTCATAGTTATGTTAACTTATCCATATTGACTCTTCATGGTTATGGTAACTTGACCATTTTGACTCTTCATAGTTATGGTAACTTAAACATTTCGACTCTTCATAGTTATGACAACTTTCCTTTTTGACTTCATAGTTATGGTAACTTATCCATTTTGACTTTTCATACACTAGTATGAAATAAAATTTGATGTGGAGGCATATTTATATCGGGAAAAAAATTTCTTTTTATCTTCCTAAAAGACTTTTCTTTAATAACTTTTTATAGAAAAATTTCTTAGTATAGAAATGATTTTAGTCTGTGATTTCAGTAGCGGCCTTTTCTCCTGTTATATTAAGTAAGGAAATTGAAAGGAATACGAACTCTTTTTAAGCACGTGAACAGATATGCTAGTTATCTTAAAGATTTTTTTTCTATTTCTTATACTTTGCGAGGATTCTATATCTGAACTGAAAGCTAATTAAACTTACTTAGAGTAATCAGGCATTAATCTCATATATCAAATTATTCTTTTTGGAAACCTCCCAAGAAAACTCTCACTTCCTTTGTTCTGTATTGCTGTTCAGAACCTTTCAACTTTTGCTTCATAGTGCAATAATGGGGTTTTGCAATAGCTACACCTCAGGCCAGAATGGCCTCCCTGGTTCCAATGCTGCGTCGCATGACCCAATTTCCTAAATCCATCCGTCCGTTAAATAAGTAGATTTTGCTATACATCACGACGTCCATTTCTAATGTCTTAAGAGATGAATTCTCGTCACCAAGGCAACATAAATATAAATATAAAACTAAATATAAACATAAATATAAATATAAATAAGATAGCAGCAAAGAAGCAAGGCCTTTGTGCCGTGCAAATCCTGCTAAGGTAAAGGAAGTCTGTGGCAAACATGAATAGATAAAGACCATCTCTGATATATGCCAAGATACTAGTTTCATGTAATATACAATTCATGTCGAAAAAGTCTTGTTTAGCTTTAAAAGGTCGACTGATATGGCATCGTTTGCCTAATGAATTATTATTATTATTATTATTATTATTATTATTATTATTATTATTATTATTATTATTATTATTATTATTATTAGATAAGCTACAGGCCTAGTTGGAAAAGCAGAATGCTATAAACCCAAAGGCTCCAATAGGGAAAGTAGCCCAATTGCGTGCCTGGATGTACCCTCAAGCAAGAAAACTAACTCAAGACAGTGGAAGACCATAGTACAGACTACAGAGGCTATGGCACTACCCAAGACTAGAGAACAATGGTTTGATTTTGGAGTGTCCTTCTCCTAGAAGAGCTGCTGACCATACCTAGAGTCTCTTCTGCCCTTACCGAGAGGAAAGTAGCCACAGAACAATTAGGGCTCAGTAATTAATCCATGAGTGAAGAAGAGTTTTTCTTTTATCTCAGTTTTGTCAGGTGTATGAGGACAGAGGAGAATGTGTAAAGAATAGGCCAGACTATTCCGTGTATGTGTAGGCAAAGGAAAAATGGTAGAGAGGGATCCATTGTAGTATGATCTGGCCGGGTAAATGACAGAATGATGGTTATGCTTATAAAATTTCTATTGGCTTTTCATTGCAACATTGTTTATAAAGATAACATGAAAGTTTCCAGTCATATTCTCATTATTTGTAATTCATTTGTCAAACATATAAATATATTCTCTATCCTACTAAAATAGTATTATACTTATGATGTATTATTTATAGATTAACCATCAGATGTAAATAATAACCAAACTAATAATCGAAATTAAATCATCAAATGATGGAAATCATGTGACAGATTATCTGCGAGTTTCAATTCCCTATGTAATTACGAAATCAATTATGGCTTTGCTTTTTCTAATCAAGGCAGACTCAGCCATGTAATCCGACGTGACATCACTAACACAGAATTCATTACACTGTTGTGCCAACAAAAACATTTGGACCTTTATTTTTTTTTATCTTTCGCCATCGAAATATTCCAGGTTTCATAAATGATGAGCAGAACGTGGCACTAACATCTTAAAGAAGTTGTTTTTAAAGGTTTAAAGGCCTTTAATGAATGGAAGAGTCAAGGGACAGTGACATTGCCCTATCAAGTATGACAATGCCCTACCAACCATTCATACATATGATCAGTGCCCAAGCCCCCTCTCCACCCAAGCTAGGAACAGTGAGGGCCAGGCAGTGGCTTTTGATGACTCGGCAGGTAGACCTATAGGCTTCCCCAAACTCCCATTCTTAGCTCACATGGATGGTTAGGTTGCAAACACTAAAAAAAACTTTCTAGTTTGAGAGGACTGGAACCTCAGTCAGGGGATCGCAAGGCAGGGATGCTTCCATTCGGCCCCACACAGATGAAATAAGCATCAGATTGATATTTTCACTACAAAATATCTGTCAAGTTTATATTAATATTTATATTACTCCTGATGGGATAAAAGTAACTAAAATCATTCTTTTATATGTTATTTCCTATTACGTCTTCCACAGTTACTCCCTCACATATTGTCAAACTTACTCTGAGGCTTTAATTTCGTTTGGTACTCATGTCTGCCTCACCTCTATTTGCGACATTCACTTTTTACACATTATTATTATTATTATTATTATTATTATTATTATTATTATTATTATTATTATTATTGTTGTTGTTGTTGTTGTTGTTGTTGTTGTTATAATTATCATTTTGCGCATGTTAGCAAGAAGAGGAGCTTTTAGCACTTGTTGGAGAATTGGTAATGTTACTCTACTATATAAATGTGTTTGTGGTAGCTCAAGTCCAACTGATTACCGCCCAATTTCCATAACTCCTATACTATATAAAGTTTTTGAACGTCTTTTGGCGAAACGTTTTAATAGGTTTGCCGAAGGTGATCGTCTGTTCCCTAGTTTGCAATTTGGTTTTCGTAAAGGCCTTGGAGCATATGATGTCCTTCTTACAATCTCCAATGATGTACAGAAGTCCCTTGATTGTGGTCAGGAAGTTCGTATGATTGGCCTTAATTTTAGTGCTGCCTTTGGCCATGTTAATCATGAGGCCCTTGTTTTTGTGACGGGCCGAGAGAAGGTTGTGACTCAAAGGCAGGATGAAAGTAACTGAGTAAACTTTATTACAGAGCGCTCGTTTATATATACATAAACTCCAGGCAAAAGGGGTATACAAAACATAACAGGCAATTTCATGTTCAACCGAAAACCTCACCGGTTAACAGTTAACGGTGAGAAAAACAGACATGTTATTTCAGGTTCTTATCAGTGCGAGGGGAGAGCGCAGATACAAGTATAATACATACAAAAAATGAAATGTCGTTACTATGTACGATCATGTGACACACGGTTGGTACATGGCGCCCCCCCTAAAAATGACATACTGTACAGTTAAATAGGGCACCCTGATCTAGAGAGGCGAACTGTAGGCTTGTCATCTGGCAGAAAATGGTGATAATAGTTAATCATGCCCAAGAATTCCTGCAGAGCTTTGACGGTCGAGGGCGTGGGGATGTTCTGAACGGCTGCTACCTTCTCAGGGAGGGGATGGACGAACGACACTTCGTTGGCGCCAAGGGTACACTTGTCGTACCGGACTACAAGGCCGTTTTGTTGCAGGTGGTCGAGCATGATGTGCAGGTGACATAACATGTCATCCATGAGACGTTGAAAAGTGGCCCCAACATTACGAAGGCCAAAACAGGAGTAATTGAAGGTGTATGTACCAAACGGAGTGGTGATGGCATTCTTGGGGATGTCTTCTGGGTTCATAGGCACCTGATAATACCAACTTCAGGAGGTCGAGCGTGGAGAAAACCTTTGCATTGTGCAGGTAGGCGGTCACGTCGGCGATGTTTGGGAGGGGGTAGTGATACGGTTCTGTTTGCATGTTCAGGCGCCTGTAATACCCGCACGGACGTAGGGAGCCATCTTTCTTCAGAACGATGTGTAAGGGTGACAACCATGGGCTGGAGGCCTTTTGGCAAAGGCCCATATCCTCCATTTCGGCGAACGTCTGTTTGGCGGCTGCCAATCGTTCCGGTGCCAGATGTCTGAATTTTGTGAAGACTGGGGGTCCCGTTGTCTTGATATCGTGATAAATACCGTGCTTGGCAGGAGCCGTGGGCGTTTGGCGAAGTTCTGGATGGAAAACTTCCGGGTACGATGTGAGGAGTTGGGTGTAGGCATCCGTGGGTGCGCTGATGTGGAGAGCGAGGTTGGAGGGTGCGGGTTGAAGAGGTGTCGACAAGTACGAGTCTGCGTTGACCAATCGTCGGTGGGCGACATCGACCAGGAGGTGGAAATGAGGGAGGAAATCCGAACTGAGGATTGGCAATGTGACGTTAGCCACGAGAAACTTCCAATTAAATTTACCGTTTCCAACAGATAATGTGAGGTTCTCGTAACCGTAGATGGGTATCGCAGATCCGTTGGCAGCTACCAGGCGGACGTCGGAAGATGTAGACAGACTACGTCATGTCCTGAAGAGTTCCCTTGGCAAAAGAGAATGACAAGCCACCTTGTCTACCAAAAATCGCACACCCATTCCTGCATCATATAAAAAGAAAAGATTAAAATCACGGGAGACCAACGCCATGAGCGATGGCCTACGTACACGTTTTTTGGCCACTGACAATCCTTGGCACATTTCTTCGCGGCTGTCCTGAATCTGATGTTGTAGTAGCAAAACTGCGGCCGATGGGAGGTAGTAAGTGGCTGTAGAAGTCATTGGATGGGGCGCGAGTGAGTGGTGGGTGGCGGGTGGCTTTGTCGCCGCTTCGGCACGTCACTGGGTAGGCGTGTATGTCCTACGGCATTAATGTCAGCTTCTGTTGACGTTGAATGGGCATCCTCTTTGTCAGGAGTGGAGGCGTTGATGGAGGTCTTGAAGGTCATGAAGTGGCTGTCCGTAAGTGCGTCGGCTTTGGTCATCAAGTCCTTTATGGGTAAACTATCGACATAGGGTATGGCAGAGCGTACAGGTTCGGTTAAACGGCGTATCCAAAGGGCACGAAGTAGGTTCATCTCACGAGGAGAGCCGTCTGCGGCAGGTTGCAGGCGAGCAATACTGGTCATTTCCCTGAGGGTGAGCGAAGCCCTTTGGTCCCTCAATGGTTGTTGAGAGAGCTGAAAAAGCTTAGCTGTATGGGCGGCTGGCGACGGCGAGTACTGCTGCAGAAGGTATGTTTCGAGGGCGTCATACGCTATTGAAGTGTCTCCTTGTTCACAAAGCCAGTCGGATATTTCTGGGAAGGTGTCCTCGGGTATCGCCGTGAGAACATAATCTGCTTTGGTGGTTGAGCAAGTCATGCCCTTGATGCGAAACTGGACTTCCGCGCGTTGAAACCAAACAAACGCCTCTCTGCTGGCGATCGATGAAAGTTTCAATGGGGCAGCGCCAACTTCTGTGGAGTCCGCCATTGTACCAATGACTGAGGGCCGAGAGGGAGTGGAAGGCGAGAGGAGCAAGTCGACTTCCTGGGTCAACAATGTGACGGGCCGAGAGAAGGTTGTGACTCAAAGGCAGGATGAAAGCAACTGAGTAAACTTTATTATAGAACGGTCATTTACATATACATAAACTCCAGGCAAAAAGGGTATACAAAACATAACGGGCAATTTCATGTTCAACCGAAAGCTCACCGGTTAACAGTTAACGGTGAGAAAAACAGACATGTTATTTCAGGTTCTTATCAGTGCGAGGGGAGAGCGCAGATACAAGTATAATACATACAAAAAATGAAATGTCGTTACTATGTACGATCATGTGACACGGTTGGTACATGGCTCCCCCCTAAAAATTACATAATGTACAGTTAAATAGGGCACCCTGATCTAGAGAGGTGAACTGTAGGCTTGCCATCTGGCAGAAAATGGTGATAATAGTAGATCATGCCCAAGAATTCCTGCAGAGCTTTGACGGTCGAGGGCGTGGGGAAGTTCTGAACGGCTGCTACCTTCTCAGGGAGGGGATGGACGAACGACACTTCGTTGGCGCCAAGGGTACACTTGTCGTACCGGACTACAAGGCCGTTTTGTTGCAGGTGGTCGAGCATGATGCGCAGGTGACAGAGGTGTTCATCTTTTGAGGAAGAGAACACAAGTATGTCGTCCACATAACATGCCATCCATGAGACGTTGAAAAGTGCCCCCAACATTACGAAGGCCAAAACAGGAATAATTGTAGGTGTATGTACCAAACGGAGTGGTGATGGCAGTCTTGGGGATGTCTTTTAGGTTCATAGGCACCTGATAATACCCCTTCAGGAGGTCGAGCGTGGAGAAAACCTTTGCTTTGTGCAGGTAGGCGGTCATGTCGGCAATGTTTGGGAGGGGGTAGTGATACGGTTCTGTTTGCATGTTCAGGCGCCTGTGATACCCGCACGGATGTAGGGAGCCGTTTTTCTTCAGAACGATGTGTAAGGGGTGACGACCATGGGCTGGAGGCCTTTTGGCAAAGGCCCATATCCTCCATTTCGGCGAACGTCTGTTTGGCTGCTGCCAATCGTTCCGGTGCCAGATGTCTGAATTTTGCGAAGACTGGGGGTCCCGTTGTCTTGATATCGTGATAAATATCGTGCTTGCCAGGAGCCGTTGGCGTTTGGCGAAGTTCTGGACGGAAAACTTCCGGGTATGACGTGAGGAGTTGGGTGTAGGCATCCGTGGGTGCGCTGATGTGGAGAGCGAGGTTAGAGGGGGCGGGTTGAAGAGGTGTCGACAAGTACGAGTCTGCGTTGACCAATCGTCGGTGGGAGACATCGAGCAGGAGGTGGAAATGAGGGAGGAAATCCGAACCAAGGATTGGCAGTGTGATGTTAGCCACGAGAAACTTCCAATTAAATTTACCATTTCCAACCCATAATGTGAGGTTCTCGTAACCGTAGGTGGGTATCGCAGACCTGTTGGCAGCTACCAGGCGGACGTCGGCAGATGTAGACAGACTACGTCGTGTCCTGAAGAGTTCCCTTGGCAAAAGAGAATGATAAGCCCCTTGTCTACCAGAAATCGCACGCCCATTCCTGCATCATGTAAAAAGAAAAGATTAGAATCACGGGAGACCACCGCCACGAGCGATGGCCTACTTACACGTTTTTTGGCCACTGACAATCCTTGGCACATTTTTTCGCGGCTGCCCCGAATCAGTTGTTGTAGTAGCAAAACTGCGGCCGATGGGAGGTAGTAAGTGGCTGTAGAAGTTGTTGGTTGGGGCGCGAGCGAGTGGTGGGTAGTGGGTGGCTTTGTCGCCGCTTCGGCGCGTCACTGGGTAGGCGTGTATGTCCTACGGCATTCATGTCAGCTTCGGTTGATGTTGAATGGGCGTCCTCTTTGTCAGGAGTGGAGGCGTTGATGGAGGTCTTGAAGGTCGTGAAGTGGCTGTCCGTAAGTGCGTCGGCTTTGGTCATCAAGTCCTTTATGGGTAAACTATGGAAATCGGGTATGGCAGCGTGTACAGGTTCGGGTAAACGGCGTATCCAAAGGGCATGAAGTAGGTTCATCTCACGAGGAGAGCCGTCTGCGGCAGGTTGCAGGCGAGCAATACTGGTCATTTCCCCGAGGGTGAGCGAAGCCCTTTGGTCCCTCAATGGTTGTTGAGAGAGCTGAAAAAGCTTAGGTATATGGGCGGCTGGCGACGGCGAGTACTGCTGCAGAAAGTATGTTTCGATGGTGTCATACGCTATTGGAGTGTCTCCTTGTTCACAAAGCCAGTCGGATATTTCCGGGAAGGTGTTCTCGGGTATCGCCGTGAGAACATAATCTGCTTTGGTGGTTGAGCAAGTCATGCCCTTGATGCAAAACTGGACTTCCGTGTGTTGAAACCAAGCAAACGCCTCTCTGCTGGGGAATGATGAAAGTTTCAATGGGGCAGCTCCAACATCCGTGGAGTCCGCCATAGTACCAATGACGGAGGGGCGAGAGGGGGTGGAAGGCAGGAGGAGCAAGTGGACTTCCTGGGTCAACAATGTGACGGGCCGAGAGAAGGTTGTGACTCAAAAGCAGGATGAAAGCAACTGAGTAAACTTTATTATAGAACGCTCATTTACATATACATAAACTTCAGGCAAAAAGGGTATACAAAACATAACGGGCAATTTTATGTTCAACCGAAAAGCTCACCGGTTAACAGTTAACGGTGAGAAAAACAGACATTTTATTTCAGGTTCTTATCAGTGCGAGGGGAGAGCGCAGATACAAGTATAATACATACAAAAAATGAAATGTCGTTACTATGTACGATCATGTGACACGGTTGGTACATGGCTCCCCCCTAAAAATGACATAATGTACAGTTAAATAGGGTACCCTGATCTAGAGAGGCGAACTGTAGGCTTGTCATCTGGCAGAAAATGGTGATAATAGTAGATCATGCCCAAGAATTCCTGCAGAGCTTTGACGGTCGAGGGCGTGGGGAAGTTCTGAACGGCTGCTACCTTCTCAGGGAGGGTATGAACGAACGACACTTCGTTGGATCCAAGGGTACACTTGTCGTACCGGACTACAAGGCCGTTTTGTTGCAGGTGGTCGAGCATGATGCGCAGGTGACAGAGGTGTTCATCTTTTGAGGAAGAGAACACAAGTATTTCGTCCACATAACATGCCATCCATGAGACGTTGAAAAGTGGCCCCAACATTACGAAGGCCAAAACAGGAGTAATTGTAGGTGTATGTACCAAACGGAGTGGTGATGGCAGTCTTGGGGATGTCTTCTGGGTTCATAGGCACCTGATAATACCCCTTCAGGAGGTTGAGCGTGGAGAAATCCTTTGCTTTGTGCAGGTAGGCGGTCACGTTGGCAATGTTTGGGAGGGGGTAGTGATACGGTTCTGTTTGCATGTTCAGGCGCCTGTAATACCCGCACGGACGTAGGGACCCGTCTTTCTTCAGAACGATGTGTAAGGGGTGACGACCATGGGCTGGAGGCCTTTTGGCAAAGGCCCATATCCTCCATTTCGGCGAACGTCTGTTTGGCGGCTGCCAATCGTTCCGGTGCCAGATGTCTGAATTTTGCGAAGACTGGGGGTCCCGTTGTCTTGATATCGTGATAAATACCGTGCTTGGCAGGAGCCGTGGGCGTTTGGCGAAGTTCTGGACGGAAAACTTCCGGGTACGACGTGAGGAGTTGGGTGTAGGCATCCGTGGGTGCGCTAATGTGGAGAGCGAGGTTGGAGGGGGTGGGTTGAAGAGGTGTCGACAAGTACGAGTCTGCGTTGACCAATCGTCGGTGGGAGACATCGACCAGGAGGTGGAAATGAGGGAGGAAATCCGAACCGAGTATTGGCATTGTGATGTTACCCATGAGAAACTTCCAATTAAATTTACCGTTTCCAACCCATAATGTGAGGTTCTCGTAACCGTAGGTGGGTATCGCAGACCTGTTGGCAGCTACCAGGCGGACGTCGGCAGATGTAGACAGACTACGTCGTGTCCTGAAGAGTTCCCTTGGCAAAAGAGAATGACAAGCCCCCTTGTCTACCAGAAATCGCACGCCCATTCCTGCATCATGTAAAAAGAAAAGATTCGAATCACGGGAGACCACCGCCACGAGCGATGGCCTACTTACACGTTTTTTGGCCACTGACAATCCTTGGCACATTTTTTCGCGGCTGCCCCGAATCAGTTGTTGTAGTAGCAAAACTGCGGCCGATGGGAGGTAGTAAGTGGCTGTAGAAGTCGTTGGTTGGGGTGCGAGCGAGTGGTGGGTGGTGGGTGGCTTTGTCGCCGCTTCGGCGCGTCACTGGGTAGGCGTGTATGTCCTACGGCATTCATGTCAGCTTCGGTTGATGTTGAATGGGCGTCCTCTTTGTCAGGAGTGGAGGCGTTGATGGAGGTCTTGAAGGTCGTGAAGTGGCTGTCCGTAAGTGCGTCGGCTTTGGTCATCAAGTCCTTTATGGGTAAACTATGGACATCGGGTATGGCAGCGCGTACAGGTTCGGGTAAACGGCGTATCCAAAGGGCATGAAGTAGGTTCATCTCACGAGGAGAGCCGTCTGCGGCAGGTTGCAGGCGAGCAATACTGGTCATTTCCCCGAGGGTGAGCGAAGCCCTTTGGTCCCTCAACGGTTGTTGAGAGAGCTGAAAAAGCTTAGGTATATGGGCGGCTGGCGACGGCGAGTACTGCTGCAGAAAGTATGTTTCGATGGCGTCATACGCTATTGGAGTGTCTCCTTGTTCACAAAGCCAGTCGGATATTTCCGGGAAGGTGTTCTCGGGTATCGCCGTGAGAACATAATCTGCTTTGGTGGTTGAGCAAGTCATGCCCTTGATGCAAAACTGGACTTCCGTGTGTTGAAACCAAACAAACCCCTCTCTGCTGGCGAACGATGAAAGTTTCAATGGGGCAGCTCCAACATCCGTGGAGTCCGCCATAGTACCAATGACGGAGGGGCGAGAAGGGGTGGAAGGCGGGAGGAGCAAGTCGACTTCCTGGGTCAACAATGTGACGGGCCGAGAGAAGGTTGTGACTCAAAGGCAGGATGAAAGCAACTGAGTAAACTTTATTATAGAACGCTCGTTTATATATACATAAACTCCAGGCAAAAAGGGTATACAAAACATAACGGGCAATTTCATGTTCAACCGAAAAGCTCACCGGTTAACAGTTAACGGTGAGAAAAACAGACATGTTATTTTAGGTTCTTATCAGTGCGAGGGGAGAGCGCAGATACAAGTATAATACATACAAAAAATGAAATGTCGTTACTATGTACGATCATGTGACACGGTTGGTACATGGCTCCCTCCTATAAATGACATAATGTACAGTTAAATAGGGCACCCTGATCTAGAGAGGCGAACTGTAGGCTTGTCATCTGGCAGAAAATGGTGATAATAGTAGATCATGCCCAAGAATTCCTGCAGAGCTTTGACGGTCGAGGGCGTGGGGAAGTTCTGAACGGCTGCTACCTTCTCAGGGAGGGTATGAACGAACGACACTTCGTTGGATCCAAGGGTACACTTGTCGTACCGGACTACAAGGCCATTTTGTTGCAGGTGGTCGAGCATGATGCGCAGGGGACAGAGGTGTTCATCTTTTGAGGAAGAGAACACAAGTATGTCGTCCACATAACATGCCATCCATGAGACGTTGAAAAGTGGCCCCAACATTACGAAGGCCAAAACAGGAGTAATTGAAGGTGTATGTACCAAACGGAGTGGTGATGGCAGTCTTTGGGATGTCTTCTGGGTTCATAGGCACTTGATAATACCCCTTCAGGAGGTCGAGCGTGGAGAAAACCTTTGCTTTGTGCAGGTAGGCGGTCACGTCGGCAATGTTTGGGAGGGGGTAGTGATACGGTTCTGTTTGCATGTTCAGGCGCCTGTAATACCCGCACGGACGTAGGGAGCCGTCTTTCTTCAGAACGATGTGTAAGGGGTGATGACCATGGGCTGGAGGCCTTTTGGCAAAGGCCCATATCCTCCATTTCGGCGAACGTCTGTTTGGCTGCTGCCAATCGTTCCGGTGCCAGATGTCTGAATTTTGCGAAGACTGGGGGTCCCGTTGTCTTGATATCGTGATAAATACCGTGCTTGGCAGGAGCCGTGGGCGTTTGGCGAAGTTCTGGACGGAAAACTTCCGGGTACGACGTGAGGAGTTGGGTGTAGGCATTCGTGGGTGCGCTGATGTGGAGAGCGAGGTTGGAGGGGGTGGGTTGAAGAGGTGTCGACAAGTACGAGTCTGCATTGACCAATCGTCGGTGGGCGACATCGACCAGGAGGTGGAAATGATGGAGGAAATCCGAACCGAGGATTGGCAATGTGATGTTAGCCACGAGAAACTTCCAATTAAATTTACCGTTTCCAACCGATAATGTGAGGTTCTCGTAACCGTAGATGGGTATCGCAGACCTGTTGGCAGCTACCAGGTAGACGTCGGCAGATGTAGACAGACTACGTCGTGTCCTGAAGAGTTCCCTTGGCAAAAGAGAATGACAAGCCCCCTTGTCTACCAAAAATCGCACGCCCATTCCTGCATCATGTAAAAAGAAAAGATTAGAATCACGGGAGACCACCGCCACGAGCGATGGCCTTCTTACACGTTTTTTGGCCACTGACAATCCTTGGCACATTTTTTCGCGGCTGCCCCGAATCTGTTGTTATAGTAGCAAAACTGCGGCCGATGGGAGGTAGTAAGTGGCTGTAGAAGTCGTTGGTTGGGGCGCGAGCGAGTGGTGGGTGGTGGGTGGCTTTGTCGCAGCTTCGGCACGTCACTGGGTAGGCGTGTATGTCTTACGGCATTCATGTCAGCTTCGGTTGACGTTGAATGGGCATCCTCTTTGTCAGGAGTGGAGGCGTTGATGAAGGTCTTGAAGGTCGTGAAGTGGCTGTCCGTAAGTGGGTCGGCTTTGGTCATCAAGTCCTTTATGGGTAAACTATCGACATCGGGTATGGCAGCGCGCACAGGTTTGGGTAAACGGCATATCCAAAGGGCACGAAGTAGGTTCATCTCACGAGGAGAGCCGTCTGTGGCAGGTTGCAGGCGAGCAATACTGGTCATTTCCCTGAGGGTGAGCGAAGCCCTTTGGTCCCTCAATGATTGTTGAGAGAGCTGAAAAAACTTAGCTATATGGGCGGCTGGTGACGGCGAGTACTGCTGCAGAAGGTATGTTTCGAGGGCGTCATACGCTATTGGAGTGTCTCCTTGTTCACAAAGCCAGTCGGATATTTCCGGAAAGGTGTCCTCGGGTATTGCCGTGAGAACATAATCTGCTTTGGTGGTTGAGCAAGTCATGCCCTTGATTCGAAACTGGACTTCCGCGCGTTGAAACCAAGCAAACACCTCTCTGCTGGCGAACGATGAAAGTTTCAATGGGGCAGCGACAGCTTCCGTGGAGTCCACCATAGTATAAATGACGGAGGGGCGAGAGGGGGGTGGAAGGCGGGAGGAGCAAGTCGACTTCCTGGGTCAACATTGTGATGGGCCGAGAGAAGGTTGTGACTCAAAGGCAGGATGAAAGCAACTGAGTAAACTTTATTACAGAACGCTCGTTTATATATACATAAACCCCAGGCAAAGAGTGCCTACAAAACATAACAGGCAATTTCATGTTCAACCGAAAAGCTCACCGGTTAACAGTTAACAGTGAGAAAAACAGCATGTTATTTCAGGTTCTTATCAGCACGAGGGGAGAGCAAAGATACAAGCATAATACATACAAAAAATGAAATGTCGTTATTATGTACTGTCGTGTGACACACGGTTGGTACATTTTCAAACTCAAACAATTGGGAGTGGATGGGTCGTTTCTTAGCATCATTATTGAATTTTTAAGTAATAGATTGCAAAGAATTATTGTTGATGGGCACCATAGTGAGTACAGGAATGAGATATCCGGTGTTCCACAGGGTAGTGTTCTTGGCGCATTACTTTTCATACTATATACACATGGCATGTGGTTTGGTCTAGAAAACAATCTTGTTGCATATGCAGATGATGCTACTCTCTTTGCATCAATTCCATCTCCTGAATGTAGATCTGGAGTTGCTGAATCTCTCAATAGAGATCTAGCTAAAATTAGTGCATGGTGCAAATTATGTGGTATGGAGTTGAATCCCAACAAAACTCAACTTATGATTGTAAGTAGGTCAAGGACCGTGGCTCCTCAACATCCGGTTCTCAGCCTTGACAATGTTTCTTTAACTTTGTATGACTATTTTAGAATTTTAGGTGTGATTCCAGACAGCAAATATACTTTTGAGAAACAAATTAGGTCTGTGTCTTGTTCAATTGCTTTTTGAGAAAGTCTTCCATGACTTTTGGTGATCAATGTATTCTGAAGAAGTGTTTTAATTCTTTCATTCTACCTTTTCTGAGTATTGTTCTCCTGTCTGGTCTTTAGTTGCAGATTCTCATCTAAATTTGTTGGACAGGAACTTACGGTCTGTTAAATTTCTTTTTCCTGATCTAGATATTAATCTCTGGCACTGTCGTTCAATTACTTCTTTATGCATGTTGCATAAGATATTTTTATAATTCTGACCATCCTTTACATTCACATCTTCCCGGACAGTTCCATCCAGTTCGTATTACTAGGTATGCAGTTAATGCCAATAGTCAGGCCTTCACCACCATGAGGCTCAGTACTACACAGTACTCAAGAAGTTTTATTCTAGCAGTGACCAAATTGTGGAATGATCTTTCAAATCGTGACGTTGAATCAGTAAAACTTTAAAAGTATTTTTATGTTGAACAGGCTTGCATAAGTCTTTTTATGGTTTATAAATCAAATATCTGTTGTTAATGTTTTTCAGATATTTTATTTTAATTTTCATTACTTCTTATATTGTTTGTTTATTTATTTCCTTTCCTCTCTCGGCTATTTTTCCCTGTTGGAGCCCTTGGGCGTTAAGCATCTTTCTTTTCCAACTAGTGTTGTAGCTTAGCTAGTAGTAATCATAATAATAATAGTATTATTATTATTATTATTATAATCATCATCAATATTATTATTATTATTATTATTATTATTATTATTATTATTATTATTATTATTGAGACCCGTCAAAATGATGGCTAAATAATTAGTTACATATACATACACCCACACACGCACCCCCCTCTCACCATGTTATGACTACTCCCTCTTTCCCCAAGGGACGGGGAGAAATGAGCGTGACCGTATATATACAGTATATATATATATATATATATATATATATATATATATATATATATATATATATATATATATGTGTGT
>NC_090745.1:7775050-7777550 GCF_036898095.1 Palaemon carinicauda
TTAATATTGTGTTTACTAGGAATAATTTGTTTGGCCTCAATACGGTAAATCTTTTTAATAACGATAAGAGGCTTTCCATGATGTTCTTTTCTCTAAAGTGAAATTTTATCATCTTTCCTCCCAGAGGAGTAATTTCCTGAAAGTATATCTGACCTTCCTATGTATAAAGCAGGATGTTTAGAAGTAATCCTCTACTATGCCTTTCGTTGTTGGTTCTTGATAGATTTTTTTTTTATTAGACTTTATCAAAAAGAAGTTTTCTGGAGAGAGAGAGAGAGAGAGAGAGAGAGAGAGAGAGAGAGAGAGAGAGAGAGAGAGAGAGAGAGAGAGAGAGAGAGAGAGAGACCGCTCTCACAGAAGATAATACCTTCGCTGAGACCTGTAATCTCTCTCAAGAAATAATTATTCCGTGAAATAAGTAACATTCCATCTTTACCTCTCGCATATCTGGAGTGAGTTATGTTCCGTACTTATCTCATATTCTTTGAATCAAGTAACAGTATGATCTAACTTCATATTCTTTTTAAACAAGTAAATTTTTTTTTTTTTCATCTCTTGAAACATATTACATGTTCTCTTTCTCTCATATTCTCTGAAACTAGAATCGCCGAGTTGTATTCATTCATATATCTGTCAAGAATTGGTGGCTCTTCTTGGAGAAGGACACTCCAAAATCAAACCATTGTTCCCCAGTCTTTGGTAGGGCCATAGCCTCTTCCACTGTCTTGGGTTAGAGTTCTCTTGCTTGAGGGTACACTCGGGCACGCTCTTCTATCTTGTTTCTCTTCCTCTTTTTTTTTTTTTTAAGTTTTTATAGTTTATAAATGAAAGATGTAATTTAATGTTGTTACTGTTCATAGAATATTTTATTTTGATTGATCTTTACTTCTCTTGTATTTCCTTATTTCTTTTCCTCACAGGGCTATTTTACCCCGTTGGTACCCTTGGGCTTATAGTAACATACTTTCCCAAATAGCTTTGTAGCTTAGCTTGTAACAACAACAACAACAACAACAATAATATAATAATAATAATAATAATAATAATAATAATAATAATAATAATAATAATAATAATAATAATAATAATAATAATGAGGTCTTAAATTCATCAAATTCTTTTTCATTTACAATGAGAATGAAAGAACTTCTTGAAAGAGTCGTATTTGCTTTGTGTCATTCCGGTGGATGCATGTCGGACGGGAACAAGTGCGACGCCAGTCTTTGGTACTTATGTATGTCATTATGATAGACTAATATAAAACCTTCTGAAAAGGTAGAGGTTTCCATTACTCGGGTAGTGCCCATCGATATCGTGGCCTTATGTTATTGCAGGTTAGGATGGATGAGTGGGTGGAATTTTAGTCATAAGGCCTAGCACAGGGGCCGTGGAGGTTATTCGTTATTCAGTGCTTTGAGGAAGGCCCGGGGGGGGGGGGGGTGAGGGGGACGAATCCTGTTGTTGCACTGTTAAGATAAAAGCTAAGAGAGATAGGACTGCAAAAGGGATGGAACCCTAGGAGGTTTTGGGGTGGCTGAATAGTATGTTTCTTAATCTCCCCTATGTTTGGCTGCATATATATATATATATATATATATATATATATATATATATATATATATATATATATATATATATATTTATATATATATATATATATCTATAAATATATTTCTATATGTATATATATATAGATATATATATATATATATATATATATATATATATATATATAGAAATATATATATATATAGAAATATATATATATATATATATATATATATATATATATATATATATATATATATATATATATATATATCCGGTCACGCTCAGTTTTCCCCGTCCCTCGGGTAGGGAGGAGATGTAGTAGTCATACCATGGTGGGAGGGAGTTGCGTGAATGTGTCTGTTCATATCTATATAAATATTTAGTAATTTTTTACGGTTCGCGTACACTATTAATAAATATAACCCCAAGTTGTGTGTTGGCTGTCAAATTATGGAGTTCGCCTCTACTATGAAAATCTTGTGGAATAGAATTATTTGCTCATGACATTAACAATTTGATAAAGTTCCCTATTGGATGTTTTGATGCTTCTATAATGAAGAGTGATATCATTTCGCTAATATATTCGGAATTAATTAAAGTCCTTTTTTTCTATCACGGTATAGGCTACATATAATATGTCCCAACTTTCGATAGTTTTGTCATTGAGATGGGTCGAAGTTTCTTGAAAGACAAAGATGATTTTATCTAGATATGTTGATGTTTTCCACCACCTGTCTTTGGGAAGGAAAGAAGAATGGAAGAGGAGATAGGGAAAATAAAAAGGGACAGAAGAAGGAAATATAAATTTTGTGTAATCTTTTGCGGGTCATGGCTTAGACGGAAACGCTGGCGAAGATTAACTGGTTTATTTACGTTGTTGTAGATTGCTTGCTTCTTCTGGCCACACAAAAGCTCTTATAATCTTGAAGTCCGTAATGGTTTATTTACA
>NC_090745.1:7782550-7795050 GCF_036898095.1 Palaemon carinicauda
CATTTTATTCGAATTTGCTGCCCATTCGGCTTCAGAACGATGCCTGTAGACAGTGCTAAAGTTACTCTTTCAACCCAACTGAAATAGAGACTCGTTCGTTCTAATCATGAAACTGAAATGGTAGAGATTTTGTTAAATTCAGTCTGTAGAGAACATCGCTTTTGCCTTTAGTATATTGGTTTCGAACGGAGCAAGGAGGAGGAAGAGGGTCATAACTATGAAGAAACAAATATCATAACTTAGGAAAAGCAGGAGCATAATGTGATTCTCAATCTTGCCTTTACTGCAGTCTTCAGTCTTCCTTATTCCATGAAATAAGAGGACATATAAACGTTCAATTGCAGCTACATTCTTTTTTTTTCTTACCCCGGTGACATGAATTTTGTCACAAGTAATATTTGTGTTAGATGTATTGGAGTTGAATGTGACATCAAATAGTTTCTATTTATTATAATCAAAATCTCGGCTTTGGTCCAAGTGAATTATCTAAACTATTTAAAAATAGCCTTTCTTAATTAATTCTATATAGTATTTTAATGAAATTATTATTTGCATTTATTCAAGTAATACGACTTTTATTGTTGTTGTTGATCAAATTACATTGCCGTTCCTCTTGTTTTGCCCATAATGATAAAAGCTTTCCTAGAAGCGATGCTGGTGGGCGTCGTTAAGACAACCATCTATGAATAGGGATGCAAATAAGTTACCCCACAGAATTGATTCCAACCGCCGCACACATTCACCATTTGAAAAGGATTGTTTATAAAAGGTCTGGATTCACTCGAACTGAAGAGCAACATTTACAAAGGGTTTGAATTCAGCCGTTGCAATATTCAATCACTCTTTGCAAACTTGTTTGCCATTTTGTTATGGTGAAGTTTGCAGGAGTATAAAACGTGTGTTAATGGCCTTGCTATTAATACTAATTGCCTATGAAACACAGCTTTGCACCGAGTGCTTTGTTTTCTTATTACAGACAGGTTTACATGGAAAAATTCTTCCATACGGGTTTGGCTTCATGTTTACAGTTGGACACATGAGTCCCTGGCACACTTCGCTCCAAAGAAGTGAACCATGTCACACCCCGACTTCATAGCGAGTAACCAAAGAGATAATTTTAGGCAGTGATGGCAGGTGGTGGGAGGTTAAACGCAGGAACTCGCCGCGCAGTAATGGTATGGCTGGGTGAATTTTTTCAGAGCGAGGTGTGCCAGGGACTCCTGTGTACAACTGTACATATAGATCTAAAGCTTATTACATGACACCGAGAATGGGTATTTCAATCATATCTTATTTTGCACAAGTAGTTGTTCGCCGGGTGTTGGGAGGCCCTATTTTCTAAGAATTTTTACTTTTTTAATGTCCGACCAAAATTCAGTTCTGTTGTCTAATCATATATCGTTTTTATAAATCCAGATTATCATCTTATCCGTTATTCTCGTGTTTACATATTGTCAATTCTCTTAGAAGTTTGTGATTTAAACTTCCTTTGGTTAGACACCCGTCTTCTTTGGTACTTTATCTTTGTATATCTACTTTCACAAAGCGCTGGTTCTATTCTTCACTTTTATGCTGATACCCGTAACATTTATGTATTCAAGAATTACAGTTAAGGGCTTCTTTTCTTCGTTATTTGTTTGGCAGTAATTATCATGAAAATTATAAGAAAGGAATTGAAGTAGTAGATTCATCCAGGTATTTAAAAGTAATTTAGTAGAGGACAGAAGGATCAGTAAGAAGGTAAATTTCTGAATAGTTAAAGAAGCGAGGAAGGCAGCAGGACATGTGCAAAGGATTTGGAAGAGAAGAGGCGTGTCAGAATAACTCAAAGTTCTGATGTATGAATTGATTAGTTAGTTAACTATCCATTATGGAGAGGATTATGGATTTGCCGCCGTTGAAGTGAAGTTGCTTGCATAGTATAAATCGAGTGAGGAGCACTGAAAGCACATCACATGGTTTGATGAAGTGGAGAAAATTGAGGGTGATGAATTGGTGAAGGAAAGTCTGTTCTTTCTCACCGTTATCCCTGCATTAAGGGGTTGATTGCCTGATGCGCTCTCTCCAATTCCTTCTATCAAAGGGATCCTCTTCCACCAAACCTTTTCTCTCCATATCATCCTTCGCCTTATTTCGCCATCTAATTCTCTGCTTCCTTCTTGATCTTTTCCCTTAACAGGTTCCTCTCTCTCTCTCTCTCTCTCTCTCTCTCTCTCTATGTCTCTCTCTCTCTCTCTCTCTCTCTCTCTCTCTCTCTCTCTCTCTCTCTCTCTCTCTCTCTCTCTCTCTCTCTTCTCAACACATGCCCACATCATCTCAGATGTGACACTTTTATCTCCTCTGCAATCTTTACTACGCCTGCCATTCTTATTATTTTATGATTTTCCAATCTTTCAAGGAGTGATATACCCATTATCCACCTCAGCATTCTTATCTCAGTTCTCTCAAGCTTTGGTGAAGGAAAGCGATAGCACAGAAATAGAATCGGGATTGACTCATACCTGGCAAGATATTTGTATAGGTTATCAAGTGGCAATTGCTATGTCGGTTTTCTGCATAGAGTTTTCATCCTTGACTCTCTTATTTAGATATCACTGTGCCATGTCAACCAGGGTATCTAATAATTCTTCCTCTCTTAATTTATTGTGGTTCCACTATCATGTGATTTCAAGCAGATATATTCCGGATATGTGAAAATGAAATCATAATGTGTATAATGAAATTCATATTATTTGAAAACCGACAGTTTTAGTTACATTACTTGTGCATCACGCTTAAAGTTTCAATGAAATATGAACAATAAGGTTTTACTTGCAAAACTAGATAATTAACTCGTTTTTACTTCGTAAGGTTAATTAAATTATTTTTCCCGCAAAAAGAGAAAAGAAAAAATGAATCTTTGAAAAGAAAACTTCTGCTAATTAAAATTTAAACCCGTTTTTATAGAATGGTAAAGAAAAATTGAAAAGTTAATGATGAAATAGATACATATTTCTTAACCTGATGAATAAAAAATAATTCGAGTGGGAGATGTAAAACGATCTTCAATGTTTCTCCTCATTCTCTAATAAATGAGTTCCAAAAGCAATGAAAGTATTAAGAATTGGTTGGTAGATTTTAACCCATGATGTTAAACCAAAATGTATCTTTTCATAATTTGATTTATTTTTTGTCACAATAAAATTCCTAAAAAGTATATGTATTGGCGTGCTACTGTCTTAAGCACACATTTGAGTATGAGTTGTTTTCAGATGTATTTAAATGGATTAACTGAATACATCTTAATAGTTTTCAAGTTTTATTCTATAAAAACAACAGAGTTAAACATCTCCATCACTGGAGGAAGCTGTGTTGGTCCAGATGACCAATTCTGGTGAAGTTTAGATATGAACTGAATAAATTATCGATATCACAGATATGGTATGCTTGGTTTAATTTAGCCACGTGACGGAATCGGAAGACACCTGCATCCGGTGACGTCACAAACTTTCACACGAGGAGACAATGTGTTGACGTTAAGAAAGAATGTCAATTTGCCGAGGTTTGCATTATACGTCCTGTTTACAATTTGAATGACTACAGCAAATCCCAGGGTTAGCTCTTCCAACCAACATGACATATTAAGTCATTTGTTTCAAACATGTAATATTAACTATTCTAATCATTACATTAGCTCGGCCAGCTATCTCAATTTTTTTACAAAAATTTAACAACAAGCCGAAACATGGTTATTAGGTGTGACTGGACATACGTATTATTCTTTGTTTAACTTTAGCCATAATCAACTGAGGACAAATGTCCAAAATAGGCACATCAAAAAATAATAACAATAATGCATACAAAAAAGATATTACCAAAGCAAAAAGAAAAATGCATGATAAAACCAAGATCATATATATGGTACATTGCTAGCAAATGATTACATGGTACCAAAAAACAAAATAAATTCTGACTTACATATGATTCGGTAACTTGATAAAGAATAATTGTTACCTTTGTTAGAAACAAGATACTCAATTTTTAGTGCACAAACACGAATTCCTGGTACGTACACGTACCACGGTTTCGTACATATATATATATATATATATTTATATATAGGGCTGATATATTTTATTAGATGCCCATAGATTCTGTTATATATTTTATTATATTTTTTTTTTTTTTTTCTCTTTTCTTTTTTAACATTCCGGCTTATATATTTTTATTAGATGCCGAGAGAAAAAAATGATTTATATCCTTTTTTATTTTATTTATTTTTTAAATGTTGTTTTAAATGTATTTTTAACAATGCAAATGTAGAGAATTTCTTTAATTACATATTACTAGCGTACTAATCAGCTTTTCATACAAACATCTTCCCGACAAATTACTCCCTTAGCGAATGAGGTGGCCACTCAAACAGCTTTGAACTGGATTAAATAGGGGGTATTGTCAGGGCTATGCAACTCATTCCTTTTTAGCTGCTTGCTGTGCCGTAACCTACGCCAAACAAGGATGTTCACGGCGATAAATATCACCACCGTGAAACACAAACCAGCCAGCAGTATGGGGTGAAGAATTTCTTTATAAGTCGGTGACAGGTGGTCCTTTTCGGTAAGTTTCATCAACCGCTTTGCCACATTTCCGTTGTATGGGAGAGGAAGTGCTGGCATTGTAGAGGTCCACGTGAAGTTCGCGAAGTAGGCTCGTTCTCTGATGATTGTCCGTAGACCAGTCACCATGGAATTCGGGGAAGTCCCGATACAACCATCTGCTGCGACGAAGATGTGGGTGAAGGATGTGGATCCGTCAGGGCATGATACATTGAAGCCGTCCTTGTCGTATCGTATCCACGAGCCATTATTCAGTCTGCAATTGAATTCTTTATTGTCAAAGGGATAAAGCTTATCCAGACAATTTTCACTTGTATGGGAGAGAGCACCGTCTAGCACTATACCTAACTCGCATGATTCCATTAAGTTTTTACGGAATTCAAATGAGTCAGCTGTACATATTTTTCTATCCATTGCGTCTGAACAGTGAGTTAATTGATTTAAGTCTTTTATGACCGTATATGTTTCCTTATCTGGGGAAATCAATACGTGTCCTGTCAAACTGGATATTACTGGATTTGAGTGATTCGTCATGAAAGTCGGAAATGGTGATATCCTGTAAGATTGCCAGGCATCAGAAGAATCAAAGGGAATTGTAATCCTAATCTTGTTATTATCTACGTTTACTGTAATTAGGCTGTAATAAAATTCTAACCTATGTTCGTCTAACAAAGGAACATAGCCTAGTTTATCCCTTCCGTTCTCCAGAACTAATTTTAAGTAACGTATAGGCAACAAATGGGGCGACAATACACCTTTAGTTGCTAACGTGATAGCTTCTACATAATCCTTGGATTTCTCAATGAAATGTGCAATTCTGTTATGTATGTGATCTATCTTTGAATCATAATACGTTAATGTTGCCAACAAATCCTGTACTTCCATAATTTGAACGATATTATCTGAATGTTCATTTAACAAATCCATAATTTTATTGATTGAAGCTAACTGATCCCTTAGTTCTGACATAATCAATTCATCTTTATGAGTCAAGAACTCAATTTTCTTATTTTGATTACTAATTTTAAGACGATTGGAAATTCCTAAACCTAAACTTGCAACAGACCCAAAGATGCTTAATGCAGCATAAATGAACGGATTCCGTCTTTCTTTATGTTCGTGTCCTACAGTCCACATCAAAAGGTCATAAGCCAAAGATCCTGTCTCGCCAGTCTTATTTTTCAAGTCATCAGATAGCATCTCTGCAACTTTTAATGTTGATCCAAGCAAACTCTTAGTAGTCAAATGAAAATGTCTTCTATGCAACTCATCCAATGATGCAGAAAACCTTGAAATGGCGGTTCTTAAGCTAGTGACATCATTCTCTTGAAGAAAAATTGCTTGCATATG
The DNA here is from genome assembly GCF_036898095.1 of Palaemon carinicauda. Lineage (NCBI taxonomy): Eukaryota > Metazoa > Arthropoda > Malacostraca > Decapoda > Palaemonidae > Palaemon > Palaemon carinicauda. The sequence continues at coordinate 7,788,496 of NC_090745.1, forward strand.
CACTTCGACAATTACGTTGGTTGATGTAATAAAAATGTCTTCTTGTCTTTCAACTATATTGCCATATTTAAAATATATATTTTTAGTCTTAGAACTCATCCCATACGAGAAAAATGTCTGAGCGAACAATATCACTCCCAACAACAAAAAATTCATCTTGGAAACCTGTAACGAGAAAAAATATATGTAATTACTCCTGTATTAAAAAGAAAACTTTTAATCACATAAAACAGAACAGAATTTTCCCTCACTTCTTTTCCTCTCTTTTCTTTTTAATTTCTTATGTGAGACAATGGCACTATTCTCTCATCCGTGGGTTGGGCTACGTTTTGAATTCTAAACCTATTGGCCGTTAATGTTTCCAAAATGTTAAATGGGCCTTCAAACTTAGGTGTTAATTTATAGTTGAGCCCTTTTCTGACATTGATTTGAATATAGATGTTATCACCCACGGTATATGTTTTAGTTGGTTTCGCTATTTTATCATGATTCCTTTTGATTATGATTTGTGATTCTTCTAAATTCTTTCGAAGGATATCATATCGACTTATACTTGCATTTATACATTCTTTTAAAGGATTTGATAGATTAGTTGTAGGCGTTAATACATGGAAAGGTGTTCTAACTGGGGTACCATACAATGCTTCATGCGGTGACATTTTAATTGATATATGATATGAATGATTCAGAGTACTCAGTGCCGCCGGTATTGCAATATCCCAGTTGGGGTCTGATCCCCCTAGTGTTACCCTCAATATATTTAATATCTTCCTATTTGCTCTTTCCACTAGCCCATTCGACTCTGGGTGATATATCATGGTATTGATCTTCTTTATGTTGAGGAATTCACACAATGAGGTAAGAAAGTGATTATTAAATTCACCACCCGAGTCTGAGATTATCATGTGTAGAATTCCATGTTTACAAATGTAACACTCGTAAAACTTCCTAGCGCATTCAATCGCAGTTTTAGTTTTAAGCGCTATTAGTTCTGTATATCGTGTTAAAGCATCTATAATTACTAAGAGGTGCTTATTTCCTCTGTCTGACTCGTAAAATCCTGTTAACAAATCTAAATGTATTCTTACAAAGGGTTGATTGGGCACAGGATAAGCTCCTAGGCTGACAGGTGTTTTCGTATGCCCTTTGTTTTCCTGACATGTGCGACAATTAGCTATGTGTCTTTTTATATCTGTAAGCATTGTATGCCAATAAAACAATGATTTGGCTTTCTGTGACATTAATGAGAACCCAGGGTGTCCATGTAATGGATTTGAATGCAACCAATTCAGGACAGTGGAAATAAGTGAGTTTGGTACTACTACCTGGTCGTTAGTTACATGTGGTGTATTGCGGGTTTTCCTTGTCACAGTCCTACACAGAATATTATCTTTGATTATATAATTCTGCTGCTTATACTTTATATATTCCTTTTCTTTATGATTGCCTTTCAAAGCATTTATAATTGTTTCTATTTTCTGATCTTTTCTTTGCTCAGTCTGTAACAATTCAGCACTCCAGCCTAAATCTTCTTGTTCAGATATTGTTTTTACAATAGGCATGGATGTTGATATATCTATTAATTCAGCTAAAGGCTCCGTACAAGATGACACGGGGTTGCGTGATAATGCATCCGCAATGATATTTGCTTTCCCAGGTAAATACCCGATTCTTGCGCCAAAATCTTGAATGATCAAATGCCACCGAGTTCGTTTAGGGCTGTGATTGAAGCCTTTAAAGAACTCTGTTAGTGGTTTATGGTCAGTAAGAACCTTAACGGGATAACCGTAAATTATGAACTTAAAATGCACTAGCGAATTAACAATAGCTAGTCCTTCCTTGTCTATTACTGCATACTTACTTTCGGAAGTTCTCAATTTTCGAGAATAGAAAGCTATCGGGAAAAACTGTTTATCATATTGCTGAAGCAATACCCCTCCTACTCCTAAGTCTGAGGCGTCTGTTGCAATGAAGAATTCCTTACCGAAGTCAGGAAATTTTAAGATAGGAGAACTACACAGTTCATCTTTCAAAGTATTAAACGCCTGTTGATGTTGCTCAGACCATATGAAATCTACGCCCTTCTTCGTAAGATCAGTTAAAGGAGCGGCTATTATTGAATAGTTGCGTATAAAACGCCTGTAATATCCACTACAACCCAGAAATTGTTGTATTCCCTTGACATTAGTAGGTATGGGAAAATTACGTATAGCCGACACCTTATCATGGACTACTTTAAGACCTTGGCTTGACACCATGAAACCCAAATATATCAATTCTGTTTTGAAAAATTCACACTTACTAATCTTTACCCTTAAGTTATGTTGTCTTAATCTCTGTAGTACTAGTTCTAACTTACGTAGATGTTCTTCTAAGGTGTTGGAAAAGATTACAAGATCATCCATATAGGCATGCAATATATCCCCTAACAAGTCTCCAAACACTATGTTAATCATTCTTGTAAATGTTATAGGAGCACAACGTAAACCAAAAGGCATCCGTAAAAATTCATAATGTCCCCTGGCTGTGCTGAAGGCTGTGTATGGGATACTATCTTCTTCTAATGATATCTGGTGAAAGCCTTTAAGTAAGTCCAAACTGGTAAAATATTTATTCTGACCTAACAAAGACAAAATATCGTCAGTATATGGCACTGGGAATCGATCAGGGATCGTTTCCTCGTTTAGACGACGAAAGTCGACGCAGATACGCCATGTTCGATCTTTTTTCGGTACAACTATTAAAGGAAAATTATAAGGGCTATTTGATTTTCTAATGACTCCTTCCTCTAACATTTTACCTAATTCATCATTTATTTCATTCTGGAATTTCATAGGGAGTCTGTACGAGGGTACATATATAATTTTCTGCTTGTCTTTTAACCTTATTTGATGCTCGATCACATCTGTTTTTCCTAAGGATCCATCCGTAGTGGAAAAGACATCTGTATATTTAGTTAAAAGTTCAAAAATTTTCTGCTGAATTTCTTCGTCTTGAATGTCCTTACTGATTTTATTTTTAATAGATCGCAAAAGGGATTCATCCGCAACTGATTGAGAGTGATTGATTTCAGCAACGGTAAGAATACGATGTTTATAAACTTCTACATCCAAGATATGTTGATTTTTGTGAATTACTAAAGTGTTATTTAAATGATTACAGACTTCGATATTACATTGCTGATGTGAGCCTACTGTATAAATAGCTTGTGTGACAGACAATCCGTTGGTTTTCAAAGTATCGGAAAGGATTAATATTTCCGATCCCGGTAGTGTTTTCTTTATTTGCACTATTAAATTCGAAGGTATGTTTGGTTCGATATATTGCGTGCAAGATGATATTACGGGTGAACGAGAATTCTGCTGGGTCGCGTATATTATTTCTTTATTAGTGAGACAAGTTATTGGTTCTTCAACGTACGTTACGGTTACATTTGTCGTCTCCTTTTTATCCAAAACTGACTTTAAGGTATTAGAAGACTTATAGAATTTCCCTTTGATATACACGCCGTGCTTGGCAGGAGCTAAGATAATGTTTTGATTTCCCATAGATGGGTATCCTATAATTACAGCTGGATACATATTAATGTTTTTTACAACAACAAATGTATCGGCAAACGTGCGATTACCCACTCTGAACTGAATATGAGTTATGCCTATGACGTTTAATTCATTATTTCCTATACCTGAAAGTCTAATTCCTGATTTTTCAACCGGAAAGTTCGAAAACAACAAATGATGCGTCTTCAAATCCATAATATTACGTGGACTACCAGAGTCAAAAAATAACGTAAAGTATTTGTGTTCTAAATTTACAGCATATAAGGTTGGCCGTAACTCATTTTGGCTTATTATTGTATGAATTCGTTGCAAATCTACGGGAGCATGCACTGTTTTACTTAATTCGGCCGTGTGTTTCATAGGAAAATCTATTGTCTCACAATTATCTGATAAAACATTAAATTGATTATTCAATACTATTGATGTTGACATGAATGACCTTGACCCAACATCACTCTCTTCCCCTCTAGAGTTAACTATGTGGTATTTGCTTTGCTCTGCACATTCTGAAAATTAGACTGACTTTGCGAGGTCTGGTTTGACGGCCCAGGCTCAGCGATATTTGAAGAAGTGTTTGTTTGTTTTGGACTCTGAACTGCATTGACATTTTGTTGTTTCTTCTTATTGTTAAAATGAGGATTTTTCTTTTTATTTCCATATGGAACTGACTGTGGAATTGACTGTGTATTTCTAGGATATTGTTGTGTCTTACGCGCGTAACATTGACTATAAGAATGTGATGCTGTGTTGTGAACTGAGCAAAATTTCGTTCTACAGTCTGCGCTTATGTGACCTTGACGTTTGCAGTTGTAACACGTCACTCCCGCTACTGGACTGTTAATTACGTTCACTGTTTGTGGTTTTGTTTCATTCTTAGCAAAAACTTGAGTTAACACGGGATCGAGATCTGGACACTTGGACATGTGTTTCTTTATCTGTTTATAGACATCCAATTCCGTACTTGCAGGCATTAACTTCTTATCAAAGCACCGCACTAAAGCTTCAGGCAACATAAGTGTCATGCAAGTTAAATACATTAATCGTAAAAAATCTTTCACGGAGATGTTATCGTTAGTAACCCAAGTGGAATTACCTAAAATGTCCTGATATTCGTTAAGCCTATCAGCTATGAGAGCTGCTCTCTCAATAACATTAAGCCGATTCATAGTGGCTTGATTAAGTGTATTTCGTAACGTTAACACTACATCCAAGGCTTCCTCACCCCCATAGATCGCGCGTAACCTAACTTTGAAATCATCCCAAGTAACTGCTTCTTGAAATGAAACACCTCTTAAATACGCACTCGCATCCCCCTTAGAAAAATCTATAAAACTTTTAGCTTCTTGTAATTGTACAAAAGGATCTACGATTTGTTTGGCATTTAAATGGGCATCAACGGATGAAATCCATGACTCCACATTTTGTGGCAAGAACCCGTTGACCCGACCTTGAAAAGGAAGGATTGCTGACCTGGCATTTACAAGCGTCACAATTGGAGGAGGATTAGCCTGGCCTACACCACTAGGTCCAGGGGTAGGGCTGACAGGAGGAGCCATGACTGCTGTATTTTTTTTTTTCTATCTCTTTGACCCCTTTCAATCCTATCAAAATATCTATATGAGTACAGACGCCCACTGCGTAAACGCATATGTATAATAAAATTCCCCCAACAATGTTACTAATCCCAAAACATTTCCCCCCAAGAGTTTCTGAAAGAAAAAGGAATTAGCACAAAGAAAGAAAAATTCTAAATGAGAATTCAGAGTTTCTTATAACAAAGTTTAGGAATTCACTCACCCCAGTAATAATTGACTAACGACTTGTGATAACTACACTTCACTGCCCAAACTGAAATGAATACAAAATATCTGTACTTAGCTTATATATGAAGTCGACACGTCCTCTCTCTCTCTCTCTCTCTTGATGTTTTGTTAGCGATGTCTCGTTCTAGTTTCTTGTTGAATGTAGTTCTTCCTGGATATGTCTTGCAATTGTTGAACGCCAGTCCTTGGGTTTCCTAGGATGTTGATTGAAGATTCAGGTTGTATACTAACATATGTTGATGTTAGCTTTTCCGTTGGACTTAGTCAAAATTGTAGATTCTTGTAGATAATGTTGAGTTCTTGAAGATCTTTCTCAGGTTTTACAGCTTTTATTTTGAAGTCTTGAAGATATTTCTCTGGTTTTACAGCTATTATTTTGAAGTCTTGAAGATATTTCTCTAATTCTTAGAGTTTAACCGCTGTCTTAGAGTTTAATCGCTGTCTTAGAGTTTAATCGCTGTCTTAGAGTTTAATCGCTGTCTTAGAGTTTAATCGCTGCCACCATTTATTGGCGTGCTACTGTCTTAAGCACACATTTGAGTATGAGTTGTTTTCAGATGTATTTAAATGGATTAACTGAATACATCTTAATAGTTTTTAAGTTTTATTCTATAAAAACAACAGAGTTAAACATCTCCATCACTGGAGGAATCTGTGTTGGTCCAGATGACCAATTCTGGTGAAGTTTAGATATGAACTGAATAAATTATCGATATCACTGATATGGTATGCTTGGTTTAATTTAGCCACGTGACGGAATCGGAAGACACCTGCATCCGGTGACGTCACAAACTTTCACACGAGGAGACAATGTGTTGACGTTAAGAAAGAATGTCAATTTGCCGAGGTTTGCATTATACGTCCTGTTTACAATTTGAATGACTACAGCAAATCCCAGGGTTAGCTCTTCCAACCAACATGACATATTACGTCATTTGTTTCAAACATGTAATATTAACTATTCTAATCATTACATATGAGTACTAACTAATATAGTCTCTAAACAGAGCTTAGGCTCAAACATCTGACAAAATTTTCCTCCACTGAAAATCTGAAACAGAATGTAATGTAGTGAATTTGCAATAGAAATGATAATACACGAAAACCCTAAATACACTAAATACGGGAAAAAGAGATGGTGCTTTATCATTTGAAGAATTCGTTTTACTACC
>NC_090745.1:7800050-7802550 GCF_036898095.1 Palaemon carinicauda
TGATAATTAGCACTATCCTGATGAAAACCAGATAATACTCCTGTAGTCACTATGGACTCCACAAGCAACTACTCTTTGCAATCTGTTGGTTAAGTATTTGATAACAATAGGAAAGGATTTACCAACCTACATCTGTTAAAGTTTGAAGACAAAGGCTTCTGATTAACATTATCAATAGCAGAATTAAAGTTAAGGTCAATCATACAAACTTCAAAAAGCATCGAAGATTAAAAGACCATCACTTGCTCTAAGGTCACTGCAAAAGCCAAACTGGCCCCATTCAGTATTTTCTGCTGTCAGTTTAGTTTTTCTATTTCAATACGTGAAAGGTTCCATGACCAAACTCATTGTGGCAGGGATAAAGATGCCATCTTCTTCAACAGTCTGGTCACATATCATCATTTTTCTTTCTCGTTAATCAATATTGCAAACTGTTGCAGATAATTATTTGTCCAGCTGTGTCATCCAGGTTAATAAGTGATTTACTGCATGTTTGGTTGTTATATATAGGTGTTATGTAGTTTTCAAATAAAGAAAGGTTGCTCCACAAAATATAACGGTTCTTATGCCAAACCATTTGTGATAATGAACAGGCTGACATAAGTCTTTTTATAGTCTATATGTGAAATATATGTTTTCATGTTGTTAAAATATTTTATTCTAATCGTTCATTACTTCTTATATCGTTAGTTTATTTCTTTATTTCCTTTTCTCACGGGGCGATTTTCCCTGTTGGAGCCCATGGGCTTATAGTATCTTGCTTTTCTAACTAGGGTTGTAGCTTAGCTACTAATAATGATTCTTAGTCCAATAAATTATATTTTCATTCTCTTTACATAGCAGGTATTTCGTCAACTAGCTTTCTTTGGATATTAATATTTTGTTTAAATTATGCAGAGCCACTGAATATCCGCTTTAATATTCCTATATTATAAAGCTAATCTCCAAAATTTGGTATCTGTATAACAAACAAGGAAAATGAAGGTATAAGAGGTGAATGAAGGAAATTTTATTTAGAATTATTATACATTTAATTCCATATCGATAGAATGCAACGATTGTGAAGCAATAAGCTAAGTTTCATTGCCAGTTGCAATGGGCTTCTAACAAGCGAGAGAGAGAGAGAGAGAGAGAGAGAGAGAGAGAGAGAGAGAGAGAGAGAGAGAGAGAGAGAGAGGTAATCTTTACTTTCAATTTGTCAAGTCGGGAGTGACAGGAAAGGAAAAAGGTAGAGAAGGACCTTTCCCCCACCTTTTTTTTTTCTTTTTCCTTTTCCGAAAATTGGGAAGTGAAGTGTGGAATGTCAGGTCGGGTGATAGATAGCAAGTTTTAGCTTTGGCAACAAAACCAAATCGAACGTAATTGCTTTTTGTGAGACAATTAAGGTAATTCAGTCTTGATGTGGTCTTTAAAAGAATATGGAAATCTGGATAAGAATTGGGAAATCTTTAAATGAATTAGCTAATTCTGAAACTCCGTGTAAGACTGATTTGATTTGAAAACGTTCTTATAATTTCCATTTGTTCATTTTGGTCAAAAGATGCTGACAAGAGGACTTTTTCCTTTTTTGTGTTTCCTAAGCGCTATATGTTATGATTATACATTTGGGTGAAAACGGTGGCCGATGTGGTAACGTCCCTTACTGGTGAACGCCAGACTGGGATTCGAGTCCCGGTCAAACTCATTAGTTCATCTGATCGATCGCTGCAACCTCACCATCCATGTGAGCTAAGGAAGGGGGGCTGGGGGGAGCCTACAAATCTATCTGCTGAGTCATTAGCAGCCATTGCCTGACCGTCCATGGTAATAGCCATGATGGAGATGTTCTGCTTGCTAGGGCAATGTCACTATAGGTTGTAATGATATATTTATGTAAAAACGGAGCCATTTAATACCTCTTTCATGTAGTAAGTAAAATTTGTTTAAATATGATTATTTTTACATAATATTTTACTGGGGATATTGAAAATACCAAACGAGGAATCAGATAAAAGCTCTTTAATACCAGAGATGAAATATTTCCATTTCTATTCGTTAAACAAACATATTGAATTTTATCAAAATCACCAAGTCCCAAAATTATATCATGTAAAAAAAAAGATATTTTAATTTAATTTAGCAATGAGCATTAGGTGCATTGTTCTTAATTTAGAACATTATGGCAAGGAAAACACACAAACATCTCAAATTAGTCGAGTTAAAATGTTAGTAAGAGAAACAAATAAAACAAAAAACAAAGCCATGTTTTCTAGATGAAAACAAATTTCTGCCCCCTTTACCTAACCGACAAACTAAAAATTCATTGGTCCTAAATTTTTTTAGAATGATCGCAGATTGACAGGTGTCATGGGGAGGAAAATCAGTCTCTGAAATTACTTTTTTTTACTGTTCTTGATCATTGACTGAAAATCCCTTATGAAAATCAATTGGTGAAAGGACACTTGATTAATGGTATGCAAAGTCGGTGGATTTAAACAATCTCGCTAAGAATAAGTTGATT
>NC_090745.1:7807550-7825050 GCF_036898095.1 Palaemon carinicauda
GACGTTTAGGTTCCCCTAAACACCCAATCCTTAGCTCATAAGGATGGTAAGGTTGTAGCCACTAAAGTAACTAAAGAGTTTGAGCGGATTCGAACCCCAGTCTGTTGATTACAAGTCTGGGACGTTACCAAATAGGCCTCAACAAGTATTCAACTGAACGTAATGGCGTATTAAATAGTTAATCTTGGATTGGTCTCTTTCTGAAATCTTGCATCCGCTATCAAAGTAAATTGAGAAATCGATCTAGTTGTAATCTAAACTCAGGTAATTATTAGATGGTATGAATATTCTCTTGCGTCCTTTGTCTTTTAAGGAGCTCATTACGAGTATCAAAAAATATTATACGATGAACAGTTCTACTATCGGGTCGTTACAAAGTTAAAATCTAGAGATTATTTGAAATACGTTGGCCTTTCATCTTGAAAGCAACAAACTAATACATTTCAAGTAATTTTCATTATGGAGTAAATTACGTTGAAAACTACGACGAACAGGTTGTTGCAGAAGTGGCAAAATGTTTATCACCGAAAGACACTGTATTTAGAAAGGGAAATTAGTAAGTTCCTCAAATAAAAAAGGAAAAAAATGACATTGAAAGTAGAGATTTCATTTTCGCATAAAGTAAATTTTCTTTGAAGATACACTAATTCGTTATTTTGTCATTTATGACTACTTTGTTCATCAAGATAGTCAAGTCTTATTGTTAATTATCATGATTATACAAATAAACAATTGAATAAAAGTTTTTTTTTAATCTTTTATTAAAAGTCAATGCAAACTGTTTTAACTTCAACGTTTATATTAACAAAACTACGATTTTTTTTTTACCAAATTAAAGGCAAAGGAACGATAGGGAGAAATATTATCAGCGATGACAGAAATCCAATAATTTGTGATATTCTGTTTTGTTCTTCCTTTGATGCTCTTCACCAGACATTGTTTTGATACCAGCCGATAAATCAAAAGTGACCTGAGCATCAAGAGAGACGCTTTTCGTTGGTCATTATGTGACTGCTCGTTTTGTTGTTTCGATCGTTTTATTATGCCACTTGGCATATTATCCCAATTCAATTGTAGGTACTTATTGAATTAATTATCTAATGTAACTACATATTAGTAATATTAGACAAAATCTAAAAGTCATAGAAAAAGGAATGAGGTGGCCTATTGGAAACGTCCCTACCTGGCGATCGCCGGACTGGGGTTCGAGTCCCGCTCATGCCCGATAATTTCTTGTAGTATCTGCAACATCACCATCATTGTTAGCTATGGAAGAGGGGTCTGGAGGAGCCTATGGGTCTACATTCTGTGTCAGCAGCAGCCCTTGCCTGGCCCTCCCTGCTCCTAACTTGGGTGGAGAGGGGCTTGGGCACTTATCATATGTATATATAGTGAGCCTCTAGGACATTGTCACTGTGTCTTTTTCTGCCATCCATGAGCGGCCTTTAAACTTTAGACCTTTAAATCATGACTCTACCTGGAAGTCATTTTTGCTGGCTCGATTCCTACGAGGATTGAAAATAAAAGACATTCTTAATTAATTAATCACAGGTATAAAATGAATGACATTAAACCGTGACATAATTGAAAATAGTAATTAAAAACATTTTATAAAAATCAGATGATTTTCCGTACCCTCTTCCCCCAAAAATAGCAACTAAAATTATTATTCTTTTTAAGAAAGGATAAAACTTTATTCTTGTTACCAGTGACTAAATGTAAAATCTCTTTATTCATGTACAGTTGGACACTGGAGTTACTGGCACACCTCGCTCCGAAGAAATGCACTCTCACATCATTACTTCGTGGCGAGTAACCAAAAAGATAGTGTAAAAAGAGGTGGTAGAGGTGGTGGGCCGGGCTAAAAACAAGAATTTGCAGCGCAGTAAGGTTGTGGCTTGGTGCACTTCTCCAGAGCAAGGTGTGCCTGGAATTCCTGTGTCCAACTGTACATACGAAAGTTACATAAGTTGTTAAAATTTAGTGAAAAATCCACATTTTTTGTTTACTGTTTGATATAATCTTTTGTTATCAGATCTTATTAAACTATCACACCCATCATAAAGTAGTATATATGCAGCTAATTCTAATAGTCTTAATTCTCCATATGAGCTTTTGTATCATACAGTATTCTAGAAGTTGTATTCCTGCTAAGACTAAATTGCAAAGGACTTCCTTAAAATGTAACTGAATGAATCGATGGGCCTTCAGATCAAATTTCGTATATAGGTTTAAAGGTTGCTCATGATCGGCTCCCAATCCCGTTTATAGCCAAGATGGGACCATGGAAGACAAGCAAGGTAGAGGTTGCTTATGACTCGGCAGGTAAACTAATGGGCCTCCCCCCCACTCCTAGTTCATAAGAATCAGTTCTAGATCCCCAGATCCCCGCTCTCTCTCTCTCTCTCTCTCTCTCTCTCTCTCTCTCTCTCTCTCTCTCTCTCTCTCTCTCTCTCTCTCATCATTTAACATTCACATATGTTATGTGGGAGTACTACTTTAACAATGAAACCTGATATCGATACCGGATCCAGGGCATATACCCCACCGGACATTTTCCCCTACCACAATGTTGTAAGCCATGCAAAGAAACAAAGTAAGCATTTTGTTTACAACTAAATTAATTACACTACATGCATTGCAAATCCGCTCAAGAGAATCCGCTAATACTCTCGGGGATATTTTTTAAGAAATGCTAATGGTTTTTGCTCCGCAAATAAGGTAAACATCACTGCTCCCAACAAGGTCTATAGAATGTATTCCATAGACCTTGAATCCTATGTTCTGGCAAACGGTACATGCTGAGCTGGGGACGCTCCCCCAATTGGTGATTATTTCTTTGATCATTATTTAAGGGATATTTTTAAAGAATTCTAATTAAAGTGTTATGTGCTTATAGTATACAGGGTGGGGAAACTGTCCACCTGTGTACTTGGCTGGTGGGGAAAATGTCCGGTGTGGAAAATGTCCTAGGGGGATATAGGGGTGGAAAAATGTCCGGTGGGGAAATTGTCCTTGGGGGATATAGAGGTGGGGAAAATGTCCAGTGGGGAAATTGTCCTAAGGGGATATAGAGTTTAGGAAAATGTCCTTAACCCATCGATACCAACACTCAAACAATTCTTTGGTTTGATGACTTTTTCATTTAAGTTTGACTTGTCCTCGAACGTTTGAGTCTAGATAGACCTCAAAGTTTTGCATAATTTTGGCTCTGGTTTACTATATCAAACACACTCTCAAGGATACTGTATCTATCATTTACTTTTCTTCGTAAATCACCATCAGTTCTTTTGTTAACAAACAAACGCATGTATAAGCAGTATATTGAATTCCCCTTTGAAAACAGCTTGGATAGAAAACCAGATATTATTATTATTATTATTATTATTATTATTATTATTATTATTATTATTATTATTATTATTATTATTATTATTATTAGCTAAACTACAAGCCCAAGGGCTCCAACAATGAAAATATCCCATTGAGGAAAGGAAATAAGGAAGTAAATAAACGATATGGAAAATAATGACCAATTGAAATAAAAAATATTTAAAAGATAGTAACAACACCAATTACGTAAAAGATATTTTTCAAAAACAGATTCCGTGAATAAAGTTAATCTTGTTAAGGGTTCCAGACACACCCAAAGAGATCAAGCAAAAGCGAACCAGCGACTGCAATCAAATAGAATCTCTTCAAGGTAAATAAGAAAAGTGGCAAGGCCAAATAGAGCTTGCAAGCAAGCAAGCATTCGGGCGACCTCTCAAAGGCAAGTGGTGGATGCTCAAGAGATGATGATTTGCATCGCGTATTCCTTTTTTTTTTTTTTTTTTTTTTTTTTTTTTTTTTTTTTTTTTTTTTTTTTTCTATAGAATTTGCGATAAATCACCCCCATAGTGAAACGTGGGGCGCTCTTAAAGGTTAGGTTAAATTTCTCGTTTATGATAAAGGGAAGTCTATATATATATATATATATATATATATATATATATATATATATATATACATATACATATATATAGATATGTGTATATATATGTATACACATATCTATATATATGTATATATATACATATATATAGATATGTGTATATATATGTATACACATATCTATATATATGTATATATATACATATATATGTATATATATATATATATATATATATATATATATATATATATATATATACAGTGTATATATATATATATATATATATATATATATATATATATACAGTATATATATATATATATATATATATATATATATATATATATATATATATATATATATATATATATATATTGTATATCCGGTCATGCACGCTCAGCTTTCCCCGTCCCTCGGTTAGGGGGGGGGGAGAGGAAAGTTATGCCCTGGTGAGGGGGGTGGGGTGTTGCGTGTCTGTTAATAGCTATCTAAGTATTTGGCCATCAATTTGGACGGGTCGCGTACACTAGTTATGAATGTAAGGCGTTAAAAACGATGTGTAGTCATTCATATAACATCAGTCATTTGAATTAGTAATTCTGTTAAATTTCATTTGAAATTGCAGATTTGGGATTATAATTGAACTCAAAGTTTTCTTTTGTATTTCCTATTTTTTGGGGGTATCGGGCGTGGATGTCATATTTTGATTATAGGTTTTACATTTTCCAATACTTTTATGTAAACCCAATATACTTATATGGCAAAATAACTTTAGGTATGCCATTATAAGTAAGAAAACTTGAGAGAAAAAGTGTCAATCAGTGTATATGATTACAAGTACGTAACGTGGATAGAAAACAACAAATAAACGATGAAAAGGGAATAAATGAAAACCCCTGAACAATTGAGAGTCAAAAGTAATAGATGAATATTTGTGGTCGTTTGTGAATTCCATAAAATTTAAATACTGATTAAAGGTTGTGGTGGCCGATGTGGTAACGTCCCTGACTGGTGATCGCTAGTCGTGGGTTAGAGTCCCGCTCAAACTCTTTAGTTCCTTTGGTTGCTGGTTCGCTGAAACCTCACCATCCTTGTGAGCTAAGGATTTGGGGTTTGGGGGAGCCTATAGGTTTATCTGCTGAGTCATCAGCAGCCATTGCTGACTCTAGCTTGGATGGAGAGAGGGCTTGGGCGCTGATCATGTGCATATATGGTCAGTCTCTAGGGCACTGTCCTGCGTGATAAGGTAATGTCACTGACCCTTGCCTCTGCCATTCATGAGCGGCCTTTAAACAGGAGATCAAGAATCATTAATTACTTCTTCGAACCCCAAGTAATAAAATTTCTTTCCGATGTCAGAGACGGAATTTAGTGAAGACCTAAACATAGAAATAAAAATCTTAATAAAATGCCAAAGAATATAACAGACGTAAAGCCTGTCAATATAGATAACAAAATCTTCCCTTTCAGCCTAGAAGCAAACCTGGAAACTTATGATCCTCTTATTAGAAGCTTAAGTGAGGCTGGAATTCCATAACAAAAGTGAGATTTGGCTGCGAGTTTGAAGGGAAAAAAATTACTCTTGAAGTTTCTTTAGAATGAAGTTTGTGACAAGTTTTATTTGCGAAATGGTTTTATATTAAGAAGTGAATAGTACTGATAAACGGTTGTTATATTTACATTGTTGATCTTGGATGATATTAATATAAATATGAACAGTTCTTAAATTGTATGGCCTATATACAGAAGAATATATATATATATATATATATATATATATATATATATATATATATATATATATATATATATATATATATATATATATATATATTGTTTTGAGTTATACAACAGAAAAAATCTTTACGGGAGACTAAGAAAAACGATAATTACTGCCATCTCTAACGTTACTCAATTATTTCTCTATTCATTTTCTTATCACCAAAATGGTTTCCCATATCGCAAGTAAAAGAGAACTGAAAGTAAATGTGTCAAGAGAATAATTAGTTACATAATTGTGGTGGCCGAAGTGGTAACGTCCCTGACTGGTGAACGCCAGACTGGGGTTCGAGTCCCGCTCGAACTCATTAGTTCCTTTGGTCGGTGCAACCTCACCATCCTTGTGAGCTAAGAATGGGGGGCGATTTGAGGAAGCCTTTGGGTCTATCTGCTGAGTCATCAGCAGCCATTGCCTGGTCCTCCTTGGTCCTAGCTTGGGTGGAGAGGTGGCTTGGGAGCTGATCACACACACACACACGCACACACACACACACACACACACACACACACACATATATATATATATATATATATATATATATATATATATATATATATATATATATATATATGGTCAGTCTCTAGGACATTGTCCTGCTTAATAGGGCAATATCACTGTTCCTTGCCTCTGTCATTCATGAGAGGCCTTTAAACCTTAAGCCTTTAGTGTAATTGCCTAATAAATCTATCATCAGTTTTGTAATTACGAAGCTAATTTGCGATTCCTCTTTCCTCTGCAAGAAATAGATTGGTCCGTGAAACTGTTTGGGCGTTTCAGAGGTAATCAGTTAACGTGAGTGGGACCTTCCTATAGAAGGAAAGAGCTCAGTGGTTACTGACTGATCTGACCCAATATTACCGACATGATTTTGGTGACCACGCAACTGATGTTACAACCAGGGAAAGATTAAAATGGTAGATAATGCGGTTTTGGTTTTACGTTTATGTGGAACTTCTTAAAAAAAAAAAGACTCGTTGAGATCCGGGTTAACAACGTCAAAGACATTGTAAAAATACAACGACAACAACAAATGAAGCCGCTTCTCGTCCACTGCTGGATAAAGGCCTCAGACATGTCCTTATTCATGTCTGGAGTTTGGCCAATTTTCATCACCAAGCTGGTCACTACGGTTTGGTGATCGTGGGAGACTTTCATCAGATCGCTCATAGCAAACAAACCTAGTATGGGTGGCCCTGACTAGTACAGCTTTGCTGATCATGGCGATACGCAAACCCTTTCACCACGTTAAGGTATCCCAACTCTGTATAAGGAATTGTGGAGAGTGAAGTTATATTGTTCGGATCTTTGAGATGGTACGTCACGTCCCGAGGGTCAGAAATGTTTTACTCTCTCTCTCTCTCTCTCTCTCTCTCTCTCTCTCTCTCTCTCTCTCTCTCTCTCTCTCTCTCTCTCTCTCCAGGGATAATAGGAGTATTTTCTTTTCGTTGACACAGCCTTCAGAGTCATCAAGATAGGCGTCTTTGAAGGGCGCTTATTTTAAATGACCGAGATGCTGTGGCTGCAGCCTTATCATGTTGGTTTTCTTCGAAGGATTTCGTTATCTTTGTAAGACTTTGGAATAGAAGAAAAAGAAAACTTATTCTGGGTTCATTTTGGTCACGAGTCTGTTTGATGTGTTACTCGACTGAAGAAGAATCGTTAATAGGCAATATATTGTTCCGCTCAGGGAAACAGGACTTTCTTGCCTTGTTTGATGGATCTTTAACGTTTTGGGTGTTAGTTGTCAGTCGCTTGAAAATTCAATTTATATTACACGGAGATTTTTTTTTTCTTTTTTTTTTTTGATGCTGGTGTTTTTTTTTTTCATAGATTGTATATAGGTTACACGTTTAAGTTAAATTCTCCAATACGGACAACCTATATTGATTGGTTTTTACTTCAACTGAGGGGAATCATATATTTTTATTATTATTATTATTATTATTATTATTATTATTATTATTATTATTATTATTATTATTATTATTATTAGCTAGTTGGAAAAGCAGGATGCTATAATCCAAAGGGCTTCAACAGGGAAAATAGCCCAGTGAAGAAAGGAAATCGGGAGACAGATTGAGTAGCGGGCCTGAGTGTACCCTCTAGCGAGTGACTTCTAACCCAAAACAGTTAAATACCATAGTATGGAAGCTATGGCACTTCCCAAGAACAGACAACTGTGGTTTGATTTTTGAGCGCTGATAAATAAAGCATCTATAGTTTGATGAAGTGTACCTCATCAATGCATAGATAGTAAAAACTCAGTTGTGACCGTTTGAATTCAGAATGAGAAGACGCAGTCAACCTAACAAACAAAATAAGCCCCCAGTTAGACAGTTCATAATAAAAGCCCTATCACACCTACACTCGGATGACGTGAATGGCTGTGGTTAGAGCACCTGCCTTTGAGATCTGCGAGGGATCCGTACTGTGTACGTTCTGTGTCCGTAGCAGCCTTGCGTATGTCCGCCCCCATCCACCATGATATGCTGGTATCCACAGCCGAATTTTAAAAGTCATTACATGCTCCAGCAGATTGACTAATCCATGCAGATGAGCAAAATCTGAGCTGTATACATGTATATGCCACCGTTCGTACTCTTTCCGTACTCTATCCGCGGCGTCCATACTCTCTCTGTCAAAGCGTACGGAGAGAGTACGGAAATACTTGCGTATCTCCTGTCTAGTTTTGCGTTCTTATTTTCTTCTCTCCCGCTCTTGCACAGTTTCTAAGTGCAAGGTGGCTTGTATCCGCCTTGTCTCCGTACTATCAACGCACCCATCGGCTGATCCGTGCGTAGGTGTGATAAGGGTTTGATTCCACATAAGTCGAAAAGGCTGCCGCCATTATTTGGATCCGAGAGACTACAAATACTCGGCATTTCTTACGTTCTCATTCACCAGAAAATGAGGCCATTACTGTTTAATGACCAGAAGGATGGGAAGTGGCGAGCGAGTTTTTGTGTGGCACTCTGAACTTATTGTTTCAAGAGTTTTCGAACGTATATACATATGAAATGGGAAATGTGATATATGAATGAGAGCGGTGCATGACATGATTTGAATGAGGCAATCCTATTTTTATTTTTCGCAGTTTATTTTTGTATGTTTAAAATGATTGCATAACCAAGTCTCCAGTATTTTGTATTTGAATAAAATCAAAAGAAGTAGATGAACTTCAGTATGCAATACCAAATTATAAAAATATTTTCATCTAGGAGAGGGCAAATTTAGTATAAATCAGGTTTTTTTTTTTAACATGCTTTCGTCTCTTCAACCATTGTTATAAGAAATTGATTTATCCTCACTAGAATAAGATATGACTTGAACAGAATATTCTTATCATTAATTTTTATTATAAATAAAAAAACGTCATGGAATTTGGAGTTACACTTGTTATCCTGAAGTGTTTTTTTAACGTTTAGTCGCATTTTATTCAACTTGATATGACAGGATAAAGAAGCAGATACTTTCTCAAGCAAGAACATCTAAGCGCTGCTTTCTTGAACATCGTACCGCAAAATACCCATTTTTGTCTTGAAAAATACACCTTCACCAATTCCAAACCTTTATTATCTTATCTCGTGTGTGGAGCACTCAGTGCGCCATGCAAAATGAGAAGTATGCAGTCTACAATGATTGTTGTTTAATGTTGAATGATGTGCTTTTTCCTAGCTATAATTCCATCTTGAATTATTTTGTTGGCTGAAAATATCTGCTGTAACTTTTACCTGTTCTTCGTTTGGCTGGGCGTCATTGTTTTACTCATTTTGATTAACATTTATAATAAGGAAAATTACAACAATTCTACAAATGGTGGAGAGATATTTCACTAATTTGTAAAACATCTGGTAGATTAATTCAAAATCTATTTGATGCCCCATTCCAATTAAAGCTTCTGAGGGCTTAGTTCTTAAATGCGTAGGATCAAAAGCAAAAAAAGACTGTGTGAAATGGGACCCTGCATCTTAATTACTCTGGCGTGTAGCTTCCCTCCTGCGGTGGGCGTTGAGAAATAATAAGAAATAAAAGAAGACTTCTTTATTGTTTCATGCTGCTCCGTTATTTTTAGAACATGCCTTGACCTACATTTATGCTTTCAACACTTCGTTGTTCGTGTCGAAATTATGGAGGAAAATCTATGAGCGGCGAAGTAATTACATGAATAATGTCAAACAAGAATATCATTGTTTAATAAGATAATTGTATATATATTGGTGTGCTACTGTCTTAAGCACACATTTGAGTATGAGTTGTTTTCAGATGTATTTAGATGGTTTATTGAACACATCTTGGTGGTTTTTTAAGTTTTATTGTATATAAACAACTGAGTTAAACATCTCCATCACTGGAGGAAGCTGTGTTGGTCCACATGACCAATTCTGGTGAAGTTTAGACAAGAACTGAACAAATTACTGATATCCCAAAAATCGTACACTTGCTTTAATTTGGATAAGTGACGGAATCGGAAGACACCTGCATCCGGTGACGTCACAAACTTTCACACGAAGAGTTAATGTGTTGACACTAAGAAAGAATGACAACTCAGCATCTTACATCCTGTACACAATTTGAGTTGACCATAGCAAATCTCACGGCCAGCTCTTCCAACCAACATGACATATTACGTCATTTGTTTTAAACATGTAATATTAATATTCTAATCATTACATATGCTCGGCCAGCTATCTCAATTTTTTTACAAAAATTTAACAACAAGCCGAAACATGGTTATTAGGTGTGACTGGACATACGTATCATTCATTGTCCAAAACTAGCTATATCCAACTGAGGACGAATGTCCAAACAGGCACACCAAAACTAATAACAATAACGCATACAAAAAAAGATATTACCAAAGCAAAAAGAAAAATGCATGATAAAACCAAGATCATACATATGGTACATTGCTAGCAAATGATTACATGGTACCAAAAAACAAAACAAATTCTGACTTACAAATGATTCGGTAACTTGATACCTTTGTCAGAAACAAGATACTCAACATTCAGTGCACAAATACGAATTCCTGGTACGTACACGTACCACGGTTTCGTACATATATATATATTTATATATAGGGCTGATACATTTTATTAGATGCCCATAGATTCTGTTATATATCTTATATATTTTTCTTTTTTTTTTTTTCTCTTTTCTTTTTTAACATTCCGGCTTATATATTTTTTATTAGATGCCGAGAGAAAAAATGATTTATATCCTTTTTTATTTTATTCATTTTTTTAAATGTTATTTTAAATGTATTTTTAACAATGCAAATGTAGAGAATTTCTTTAATTACATATTACTAGCGTACTAATCAGCTTTTCATACAAACATCAATCCGACAAATTACTCCCTTAGCGAATGAGGTGGCCACTCATACAGCTTTGAACTGGATTAAATAGGGGGTATTGTCAGGGCTATGCAACTCATTCCTTTGTAGCTGCTTGCTGTGCCGTAACCTACGCCAAACAAGGATGTTCACGGCGATAAATATCATCACCGTGAAACACAAACTAGCCAGTATTATGGGGTGAAGAATCTCTTTGTAAGTCGGCGACAGGTGGTCCTTTTCGGTAAGTTTCATTAAGTGTTTCGCCACACTTCCTTTATAGGGGAGAGGAAGTGCGGGCGTTGTAGAGGTCCACGTGAAATTCGCGAAGTAAGCACGTTCTCTGATGATTGTCCGTAGGCCAGTCACCATGGAATTCGGGGAAGTCCCGATACAGCCATCTGCTGCGACGAAGATGTGGTTGTGGGATGTGGATCCGTCAGGGCATGATATATTGAAGCCGTCCTTGTCGTATCGTATCCACGAGCCATTATTTAGTCTGCAATTGAATTCTTTATTGTCAAAGGGATAAAGCTTATCCAGACAATTTTCACTTGTATGGGAGAGAGCACCGTCTAGCACTATACCTAACTCGCATGAATCCATCAAGTTTTTACGGAATTCAAATGAGTCAGCTGTACATATTTTTCTATCCATTGCGTCTGAACAGTGAGTTAATTGATTTAAGTCTTTAATGACCGTATATGTTTCCTTGTCTGGGGAAATCAATACGTGTCCTGTCAAACTGGATATTACTGGATTTGAGTGATTCGTCATGAAAGTCGGAAATGGTGATATCCTGTAAGATTGCCAGGCATCAGAAGAATCAAAGGGAATTGTAATCCTAATCTTGTTATTATCTACGTTTACTGTAATTAGGCTGTAATAAAATTCTAACCTATGTTCGTCTAACAAAGGAACATAGCCTAGTTTATCCCTAGTGTTCTCCAGAACTAATTTTAAGTAACGTATAGGCAACAAATGGGGCGACAATACACCTTTAGTTGCTAACGTGATAGCTTCTACATAATCCTTGGATTTCTCAATGAAATGTGCAATTCTGTTATGTATGTGATCTATCTTTGAATCATAATACGTTAATGTTGCTAACAAATCCTGTACTTCCATAATTTGAACGATATTATCTGAATGTTCATTTAACAAATCCATAATTTTATTGATTGAAGCTAACTGATCCCTTAGTTCTGACATAATCAATTCATCTTTATGAGTCAAGAACTCAATTTTCTTATTTTGATTACTAATTTTAAGACGATTGGAAAGTCCTAAACCTAAACTTGCAACAGACCCAAAGATGCTTAATGCAGCATAAATGAACGGATTCCGTCTTTCTTTTTGTTCGTGTCCTACAGTCCACATCAAAAGGTCATAAGCCAAAGATCCTGTCTCTCCAGTCTTATTCTTTAAGTCATCAGATAGCATCTCTGCAATTTTTAATGTTGAGCTAAGCAAACTCTTAGTAGTCAAATGAAAATGTCTCCTATGCAACTCATCCAATGATGCAGAAAACCTTGAAATGGCGGTTCTTAAGCTAGTGACATCATTCTCTTGAAGAAAAATTGCTTGCATATGCACTTCGACAATTACGTTGGTTGATGTAATAAAAATGTCTTCTTGTCTTTCAACTATATTTCCATATTTAAAATATATATTCTTAGTCTTAGAACTCATCCCATACGAAAAAAATGTCTGAGCGAACAATATCACTCCCAACAACAAAAAATTCATCTTGGAAACCTGTAACGAGAAAAAACATATGTAATTACTCCTGTATTAAAAAGAAAACTTTTAAATTGAAATTAAAATTTTTCCTCACTTCTTTTTAATTTCTTATGTGAGACAATGGTACTATTCTCTCATCCGTGGGTTGGGCTACATTTTGAATTCTAAACCTATTGGCCGTTAATATTTCCAAAATGTTAAATGGGCCTTCAAACTTAGGTGTTAGTTTATAGTTGAGCCCTTTTCTGACATTGATTTGAATATAGATGTTATCACCCACGGTATATGTTTTAGTTGGTTTCGCTATTTTATCATGATTCCTTTTCATTATGATTTGTGATTCTTCTAAATTCTTTCGAAGGATATCATATCGACTTATACTTGCATTTATACATTCTTTTAAAGGATTTGATAGATTAGTTGTAGGCGTTAATACATGGAAAGGTGTTCTAACTGGGGTACCATACAATGCTTCATGCGGTGACATTTTAATTGATATATGATATGAATGATTCAGAGTACTCAGTGCCGCCGGTATTGCAATATCCCAGTTGGGGTCTGATCCCCCTAGTGTTACCCTTAATATATTTAATATCTTCCTATTTGCTCTTTCCACTAGCCCATTCGACTCTGGGTGATATATCATGGTATTGATCTTCTTTATTTTGAGGAATTCACACAATGAGGTAAGAAAGTGATTATTAAATTCACCACCCGAGTCTGAGATTATCATGTGTGGAATTCCATGTTTACAAATGTAACACTCGTAAAACTTCCTAGCGCATTCAATCGCAGTTTTAGTTTTAAGCGCTATTAGTTCTGTATATCGAGTTAAAGCATCTATAATTACTAAGAGGTGCTTATTCCCTCTGTCTGACTCGTAAAATCCTGTTAACAAATCTAAATGTATTCTTTCAAAGGGTTGATTGGGAACAGGATAAGTTCCTAAGCTAACAGGTGTTTTCGTATGCCCTTTGTTTTCCTGACATGTGCGACAATTAGCTATGTGTCTTTTTATATCTGTAAGCATTGTATGCCAATAAAACAATGATTTGGCTTTCTGTGACATTAATGAGAACCCAGGGTGTCCATGTAATGGATTTGAATGCAACCAATTCAGGACAGTGGAAACAAGTGAGTTTGGTACTACTACCTGGTCGTTAGTTACATGTGGTGTATTGCGGGTTTTCCTTGTCACAGTCCTACACAGAATATTATCTTTGATTACATAATTCTGCTGCTTATACTTTATATATTCTTTTTCTTTATGATTGCCTTTCAAAGCATTTATAATTGTTTCTATTTTCTGATCTTTTCTTTGCTCAGTCTGTAACAATTCAGCACTCCAGCCTAAATCTTCTTGTTCAGATATTGTTTTTACAATAGGCATGGATGTTGATATATCTATTAATTCAGCTAAAGACTCCGTACAAGATGACACGGGGTTGCGTGATAATGCATCCGCAATGATATTTGCTTTCCCAGGTAAATACCCGATTCTTGCGCCAAAATCTTGAATGATTAAATGCCACCGAGTTCGTTTAGGGCTGTGATTGAAGCCTTTAAAGAACTCTGTTAGTGGTTTATGGTCAGTAAGAACCTTAACGGGATAACCGTAAATTATGAACTTAAAATGCACTAGCGAATTAACAATAGCTAGTCCTTCCTTGTCTATTACTGCATATTTACTTTCGGAAGTTCTCAATTTTCGAGAATAGAAAGCTATCGGGAAAAACTGTTTATCATATTGCTGAAGCAATACCCCTCCCACTCCTAAGTCTGAGGCGTCTGTTGCAATGAAGAATTCCTTACCGAAGTCAGGAAATTTTAAGATAGGAGAACTACACAGTTCATCTTTCAAAGTATTAAACGCCTGTTGATGTTGCTCAGACCATATGAAATCTACGCCCTTCTTCGTAAGATCAGTTAAAGGAGCGGCTATTATTGAATAGTTGCGTATAAAACGCCTGTAATATCCACTACAACCCAGAAATTGCTGTATTCCCTTGACATTAGTAGGTATGGGAAAATTACGTATAGCCGACACCTTATCATGGACTACTTTAAGACCTTGGCTTGACACCATGAAACCCAAATATACTAATTCTGTTTTGAAAAATTCACACTTACTAATCTTTACCCTTAAGTTATGTTGTCTTAATCTCTGTAGTACTAGTTCTAACTTACGTAGATGTTCTTCTAAGGTGTTGGAAAAGATTACAAGATCATCCATATAGGCATGCAATATATCCCCTAACAAGTCTCCAAACACTATGTTAATCATTCTTGTAAATGTTATAGGAGCACAACGTAAACCAAAAGGCATCCGTAAAAATTCATAATGTCCCCTGGCTGTGCTGAAGGCTGTGTATGGGATACTATCTTCTTCTAATGATATCTGGTGAAAGCCTTTAAGTAAGTCCAAACTGGTAAAATATTTATTCTGACCTAACAAAGACAAAATATCGTCAGTACATGGCACTGGGAATCGATCAGGGATCGTTTCCTCGTTTAGACGACGAAAGTCGACACAGATACGCCATGTTCGATCTTTTTTCGGTACAACTATTAAAGGAAAATTATAAGGGCTATTTGATTTTCTAATGACTCCTTCCTCTAACATTTTACCTACTTCATCATTTATTTCATTCTGGAATTTCATAGGGAGTCTGTACGAGGGTACATATATAATTTTCTGTTTGTCTTTTAACCTTATTTGATGCTCGATCACATCTGTTTTCCCTAAGGATCCATCCGTAGTGGAAAAGACATCTGTATATTTATTTAAAAGTTCAAAAATTTTCTGCTGAATTTCTTCGTCTTGAATGTCCTTACTGATTTTATTTTTAATAGATCGTAAAAGGGATTCATCCGCAACTGATTGAGAGTGATTGATTTCAGCAACGGTAAGAATACGATGTTTATAAACTTCTACATCCAAGATATGTTGATTTTTGTGAATTACTAAAGTGTTATTTAAATGATTACAGACTTCGATATTACATTGCTGATGTGAGCCTACTGTATAAATAGCTTGTGTGACAGACAATCCGTTGGTTTTCAAAGTATCGGAAAGGATTAATATTTCAGATCCCGGTAGTGTTTTCTTTATTTGCACTATTAAATTCGAAGGTATGTTTGGTTCGATATATTGCGTGCAAGATGATATTACGGGTGAACGAGAATTCTGCTGGGTCGCGTGTATTATTTCTTTATTAGTGAGACAAGTTATTGGTTCTTCAACGTACGTTACGGTTACATTTGTCGTCTCCTTATTATCCAAAACAGACTTTAAAGTATTAGAAGACTTATAGAATTTCCCTTTGATATACACGCCGTGCTTTGCAGGAGCTAAGATAATGTTTTGATTTCCCATAGATGGGTATCCTATAATTACAGCTGGATACATATTAATGTTTTTCACAACAACAAATGTATCGGCAAACGTGCGATTACCGACTCTGAACTGAATATGAGTTATGCCTATGACGTTTAATTCATTATTTCCTATACCTGAAAGTCTGATTCCTGATTTTTCAATCGGAAAGTTCGAAAACAACAAATGATGCGTCTTCAAATCCATAATATTACGTGGACTACCAGAGTCAAAAAATAACGTAAAGGATTTGTGTTCTAAATTTACAGCATATAAGGTTGGCCGTAACTCATTTTGGCTTATTATTGTATGAATTCGTTGCAAATCTACGGGAGCATGCACTGTTTTACTTAATTCGGCCGTGTGTTTCATAGGAAAATCTATTGTCTCACATTTATCTGATAAAACATTAAATTGATTATTCAATACTATTGATGTTGACATAAATGACCTTGACCCAACATCACTCTCTTCCCCTCTAGAGTTAACTATGTGGTATTTGCTTTGTTCTGCACATTCTGAAAATTAGGCTGACTTTGCGAGGTCTGGTTTGACGGCCCAGGCTCAGCGATATTTGAAGAAGTGTTTGTTTGTTTCGGACTCTGAACTGCATTGACATTTTGTTGTTTCTTCTTATTGTTAAAATGAGGATTTTTCTTTTTATTTCCATATGGAACTGACTGTGGAATTGACTGTGTATTTCTAGGATATTGTTGTGTCTTACGCGCGTAACATTGACTATAAGAATGTGATCCTGTGTTGTGAACTGAACAAAATTTCGTTCTACAGTCTGCGCTTATGTGACCTTGACGTTTGCAGTTGTAACACGTCACTCCCGCTACTGGATTATTAATTACGTTCACTGTTTGTGGTTTTGTTTCATTCTTAGCAAAAACTTGAGTTAACACGGGATCGAGATCTGGACACTTGGACATGTGCTTCTTTATCTGTTTATAGACATCCAATTCCGTACTTGCAGGCATTAACTTCTTATCAAAGCACCGCACTAAAGCTTCAGGCAACATAAGTGTCATGCAAGTTAAATACATTAATCGTAAAAAATCTTTCACGGAGATATTATCGTTAGTAACCCAAGTGGAATTACCTAAAATGTCCTGATATTCGTTAAGCCTATCAGCTATGAGAGCTGCTCTCTCAACAACATTAAGCCGATTCATAGTGGCTTGATTAAGTGTATTTCGTAACGTTAACACCACATCCAAAGCTTCTTCACCCCCATAGATCGCGCGTAACCTAACTTTGAAATCATCCCAAGTAACTGCTTCCTGAAATGAAACACCTCTTAAATACGCACTCGCATCCCCCTTAGAA
>NC_090745.1:7830050-7831296 GCF_036898095.1 Palaemon carinicauda
AATCTTTAAACATAGTCGAAGAAGTGCTTAAGAGGAAAGGATACATAGAGAAAGAAATAGAGCCCCTCTAAAGGTGTAACAATAATGGAGAAATAAAGTAAAACAAGAAGTTAAGTCTCTTGGCAGATAGAAACACTAAGAACAATAGCAATCAGAGATTTCAGACCTCCGCCAATGAATATTGCCAACATTTCACTCATGTCTACGGACGAAACACTTCTTTTTTCATATGCTGACCGTTGAGGAATCTACTGTAGCATGTAACTAAATTCTACAGACAGCGCACCCCCTTTTCATATGCAAATCCGGATCTTACTATCCGGATCCGGGTCATCTCCAAAATTTAATGGACTCGTTCATGGCCTACGATCTATCTATAGTGAAGATTTCGTTAAAATCCGTAAAGTAGTTTTGACGTAATCTTGTCTACAGAAAGAGACAGACAAGTAAATAGATAAACCGACTCGATTTTATAACCTCTTTGGCGGAGGTAATAATATATTAGAACAAGTAACATCAAAAGTTTCGTGTTTGAAATGACAAAAAAAAAAATACAGAATTCAAATATATTCTTGAATAGAGACTGAAAAAAACATTATTAAAAGATAAAGAAAATATATTAAATATGAAAAATGCGAAAAGTTATTATAAAATGTGCAAATTTACCACTTGAAACGACAAGGAAACAAATTTATATAATCATTTAGCAAATTTGATCGATTTGTCAATAGAAGATTTTGTACCAACGAAGAATAAACAATCTTTTTGTTTGAAAAAAAGATATGAAATGTGTGTGTATATATATATATATATATATATATATATATATATATATATATATATATATATATATATATATATATATACATATATATATATATATATATATATATATATATACATATATATATATATATATATATATATATATATATATATATATCGAGATATTTGCCCTTTAGTATATAGGAGAGATGGTGTTTGAAATAAAAAAGAATTTAAATGGATTGAAGAGAAAGGGATGTGCAGAAAAAAGAAAAGATAAATATTGGGAGGATTCTTTTTGGTATGAAAGTATTCCAGGCAGGAGGGAGATGTTGAATGTAAATAGTGAAAATGGGAATAGAAAGTAGGACGTAGAGTAGATTGGAAACTGGGCGAGGAAAGGGTCAAGATAAAATGTGATAGTTGTGGGGAAGGAAACGCGATAGGGAAAGAGGCCAAAGCTGCAGTTTCTGCACCATCT
>NC_090745.1:7834296-7854296 GCF_036898095.1 Palaemon carinicauda
TATATTAACAAAACTACGATTTTCTTTACCAAATTGAAGGCGAGGGAACGATAGGGAGAAATATTATCAGCGATGACAGAAATCCAATGATTTGTAATATTCTGTTTTGTTTTGCCTTTGATGCTCCTTACCGGCCATTGGTTTGATACCAGCAGATACATCAAAAGCGATCTGAGGATGAAAAGAGAGACGCTTTTCGTTGGCCATTATTTGACTGCTCGTTATTTTTTGTTTCGATTGTTTTATTATGCCACTTGGCATTTTATCCCAATTCAATTGTAGGTACTTATTAAATTAATTACCTAATGTAACTGCATATTAGTAATATTAGACGAAATCTAAAAGTCATAGAAAAATTAATGAAGTGGCCTATTGGAAACGTCCCTGCCTGGCGATTGCCGGACTGGGGTTCGAGTCCCGCTTAAGCTCGATAATTTCTTGTAATATCTGCAACATCACCATCTTTGTTAGTTATGGAAGAGGGATCTGGAGGAGCCTATGGGTCTACATTCTGTGTCAGCAGCAGCCATTGCCTGGCCCTCACTGCTCCTTGCTTGGGTGGAGAGGGGCTTGGACGCTTATCATATGTATATATATAGTGAGCCTCTAGGTCATTGTCACTGTCTTGTTTCTGCCTTTAAACTTGATTCAAACCTTTAATTCATGACTCTACCTCGAAGTCATTTTCGCTAGCTCGATTCTTACGCAGATAGGAAATAAAATTCATTCTTAATTAATCACAGGTAAAAAATGAATGACATTAAACCGTGACGTAATTGAAATGCGTAATTAGAAACGTTCCATAAAAATCAGATGATTTTCCGTACCCTCTTCCTCCAAAGATAGCAACCAAAAATTATTATTCTTTTTAAGAGAGGATAGAACTTTATTCTGGATATCAGCGATAACAAATCCAAAAAGACTTACTCATGTACAGTTGGACACCGGAGTCACTGGCACACATTACTCCGAAGAAATGCACTCTGTTAGACCAGTAATTGGCGGTGAGTAACCAAACAGATAGTGTAGGAAGAGGTGGCAGAGGTGGTGGGCCGGGCTATACACAAGAATTTGCCACGCAGTAAGGGTGTGGCTGGGTGCACTTCTTCAGAGCTAGGTGTACCAGGAATTCCTGTGTCCAACGGTACATACGAAAGTTACAAACTTGTTAAAATTTAGGAAAAAATCCACGATTTTTGTTTACTGTGTGACAATAAAGTACTATATATGCAGTTAATTCTAAGTCTTAATTCTCCATATGAGGTTTTGTATCATACAGTATTCCAGAAGTTGTATACCTGCTGTGACTAAATTGCAAAAGGCTTCCTTAAATTGTAACTGAATCGGTGAAACATCAGATCAAATTTCGTATTTAGGTTTAAAGGTTACTCATGAGCGGCTCCCAATCCCATCTCTACCCAAGCTAGGACCTTAGAAGACAAGCAAGGTAGAGGTTACTTAGGACTCGGCAGGTGAACTAATGGGCCTCCCCCCCCCCTCCCCTCTTAGTTCATAAGAATCAGTTCTAGACCCCCCCCCCTCTCTCTCTCTCTCTCTCTCTCTCTCTCTCTCTCTCTCTCTCTCTCTCTCATCATTTAACATACACATATGTTATGTGGGAGTACTACTTTAAAAATGAAACCTGATATCGATACCGGTTCCAGGTCATATACCCCACCAGACATTTTCCCCGACCACAATGTTGTAAGCCATGCAAAGAAACAAAGAAAGCATTTTGTTTACAACTAAATTAATTACACTACATGCATTGCAAATCCGCTCAAGGGAATCCGCTAATACTCTCGGGGATATTTTTTAAGAAATGCTAATGGTTTTTGCTCCGCAAATAAGGTAAACATCACTGCTCCTATCAAGGTCTAAGCGGACGCTCCCCCAATTGGTTATTATTTTTTCTGGTCATCATTTAAGGGATATTTAAAAAAAAAATCTAATTTTTGTGCTTATAGTATACAGGGTGGGGAAACTGTTCACCTGTGTACTTGGCTGGTGGGGAAATTGTCCTAGAGGGAAAATGTCCGGTGGGGAAATTGTCCTAGAGGGAAAATGTCCGGTGGGGAAATTGTCCTAGAGGGAGAATGTCCGGTGGGGAAATTGTCCTACAGGGAAAATGTCCGGTGGGGAAATTGTCCTAGAGGGAAAGTGTCCGGTGGGGGAAATTGTCCTAGAGGGAAAATGTCCGGTGGGGAAATTGTCCTAGAGGGAAAATGTCCGGTGGGGAAATTGTCCTAGAGGGAAAATGTCCGGTGGGGAAACTGTCCTAGAGGGAAAATGTCCGGTGGGGAAATTGTCCTAGAGGGAAAATATCCGGTGGGGAAACTGTTCACCTGTGTACTTGGCTGGTGGGGAAATTGTCCTAGAGGGAAAATGTCCGGTGGGGAGATTGTCCTAGAGGGGAAATGTCCAGTGGGGAAATTGTCCTAGAGGGAGAATGTCCGGTGGGGAAATTGTCCTAGAGGGAAAATGTCCGGTGGGGAAATTGTCCTAGAGGGAAAATGTCCGGTGGGGAAACTGTCCTAGAGGGAAAATGTCCGGTGGGGAAATTGTCCTAGAGGGAAAATGTCTGGTGGGGAAATTGTCCTAGGGGGAGAATGTCCGGTGGGGAAATTGTCCTAGAGGGAAAATGTCCGCAGGGGAAATTGTCCTAGAGGGAGAATGTCCGGTGGGGAAACTGTCCTAGAGGGAGAGTGTCCGGTGGGGAAAATGTCCGGTGGGGAAACTGTCCTAGAGGGAAAATGTCCGGTGGGGAAACTGTCCTAGAGGGAGAGTGTCCGGTGGGGAAAATGTCCGGTGGGGAAACTGTCCTAGAGGGAAAATGTCCGGTGGGGAAACTGTCCTAGAGGGAAAATGTCCGGTGGGGAAATTATCTTAGAGGGAAAATGTCCGGTGGGGAAACTGTCCTAGAGGGAAAATGTCCGGTGGGGAAATTGTCCTAGAGGGAAAATGTCTGGTGGGGAAATTGTCCTAGGGGGAGAATGTCCGGTGGGGAAATTGTCCTAGAGGGAAAATGTCCGGTGGGGAAATTGTCCTAGAGGGAAAATGTCCGGTGGGGAAATTGTCCTAGAGGGAAAATGTCCGGTGGGGAAATTGTCCTAGAGGGAAAATTTCCGGTGGGGAAACTGTCCTAGAGGGAAAATGTCCGGTGGGGAAATTGTCCTAGAGGGAAAATGTCCGGTGGGGAAACTGTCCTAGAGGGAAATTGTCCTAGAGGGAAAATGTCTGGTGGGGAAATTGTCCTAGGGGGAGAATGTCCGGTGGGGAAATTGTCCTACAGGGAGAATGTCCGGTGGGGAAACTGTCCTAGAGGGAGAGTGTCCGGTGGGGAAAATGTCCAGTGGGGAAACTGTCCTAGAGGGAAAATGTCCGGTGGGGAAACTGTCTTAGAGGGAGAGTGTCCGGTGGGGAAAATGTCCGGTGGGGAAACTGTCCTAGAGGGAAAATGTCCGGTGGGGAAACTGTCCTAGAGGGAAAATGTCCGGTGGGGAAATTGTCTTAAAGAGAAATGGCCGGTGGGGAAACTGTCCTAGAGGGAAAATGTCCGGTGGGGAAATTGTCCTAGAGGGAAAATGTCCGGTGGGGAAACTGTCTTAGAGGGAGAGTGTCCGGTGGGGAAAATGTCCGGTGGGGAAACTGTCGTAGAGGGAAAATGTCCGGTGGGGAAACTGTCCTAGAGGGAAAATGTCCGGTGGGGAAACTGTCCTAGAGGGAAAATGTCCGGTGGGGAAATTGTCTTAGAGGGAAAATGTCCGGTGGGGAAACTGTCCTAGAGGGAAAATGTCCGGTGGGGAAATTGTCCTAGAGGGAAAATGTGTGGTGGGGAAATTGTCCTAGGGGGAGAATGTCTGGTGGGGAAATTGTCCTAGAGGGAAAATGTCCGGTGGGGAAATTGTCCTAGAGGGAAAATGTTCGGTGGGGAAATTGTCCTAGAGGGAAAATGTCCGGTGGGGAAACTGTCCTAGAAGGAAAATGTCCGGTGGGGAAATTGTCCTAGAGGGAAAATGTCCGGTGGGGAAACTGTCCTAGAGGGAAAATGTCCGGTGGGGAAATTGTCCTAGAGGGAAAATGTCTGGTGGGGAAATTGTCCTAGGGGGAGAATGTCCGGTGGGGAAATTGTCCTAGAGGGAAAATGTCCGGTGGGGAAACTGTCCTAGAGGGAAAATGTCCGGTGGGGAAATTGTCCTAGAGGGAAAATGTCCGGTGGGGAAACTGTCCTAGAGGGAAAATGTCCGGTGGGGAAATTGTCCTAGAGGGAAAATGTCTGGTGGGGAAATTGTCCTAGGGGGAGAATGTCCGGTGGGGAAACTGTCTTAGAGGGAGAGTGTCCGGTGGGGAAAATGTCCGGTGGGGAAACTGTCCTAGAGGGAAAATGTCCGGTGGGGAAACTGTCCTAGAGGGAAAATGTCTGGTGGGGAAACTGTCCTAGAGGGAAAATGTCCGGTGGGGAAATTGTCTTAGAGGGAAAATGTCCGGTGGGGAAACTGTCCTAGAGGGAAAATGTCCGGTGGGGAAACTGTCCTAGAGGGAAAATGTCCGGTGGGGAAACTGTCTTAGAGGGAGAGTGTCCGGTGGGGAAAATGTCCGGTGGGGAAACTGTTCTAGAGGGAAAATGTCCGGTGGGGAAACTGTCCTAGAGGGAAAATGTCTGGTGGGGAAACTGTCCTAGAGGGAAAATGTCCGGTGGGGAAATTGTCTTAGAGGGAAAATGTCCGGTGGGGAAACTGTCCTAGAGGGAAAATGTCCGGTGGGGAAATTGTCCTAGAGGGAAAATGTGTGGTGGGGAAATTGTCCTAGGGGGAGAATGTCCGGTGGGGAAATTGTCCTAGAGGGAAAATGTCCGGTGGGGAAATTGTCCTAGAGGGAAAATGTCCGGTGGG
The DNA here is from genome assembly GCF_036898095.1 of Palaemon carinicauda. Lineage (NCBI taxonomy): Eukaryota > Metazoa > Arthropoda > Malacostraca > Decapoda > Palaemonidae > Palaemon > Palaemon carinicauda. Next base: position 7,839,189 of record NC_090745.1, read on the forward strand.
GAAATTGTCCTAGAGGGAAAATGTCCGGTGGGGAAACTGTCCTAGAGGGAAAATGTCCGGTGGGGAAATTGTCCTAGAGGGAAAATGTCCGGTGGGGAAACTGTCCTAGAGGGAAAATGTCCGGTGGGGAAATTGTCCTAGAGGGAAAATGTCTGGTGGGGAAATTGTCCTAGGGGGAGAATGTCCGGTGGGGAAATTGTCCTAGAGGGAAAATGTCCGGTGGGGAAATTGTCCTAGAGGGAGAATGTCCGGTGGGGAAACTGTCCTAGAGGGAGAGTGTCCGGTGGGGAAAATGTCCGGTGGGAAAACTGTCCTAGAGGGAAAATGTCCGGTGGGGAAACTGTCCTAGAGGGAGAGTGTCCGGTGGGGAAACTGTCCTAGAGGGAAAATGTCCGGTGGGGAAACTGTCCTAGAGGGAAAATGTCCGGTGGGGAAACTGTCCTAGAGGGAAAATGTCCGGTGGGGAAATTGTCTTAGAGGGAAAATGTCCGGTGGGGAAACTGTCCTAGAGGGAAAATGTCCGGTGGGGAAACTGTCCTAGAGGGAAAATGTCCGGTGGGGAAATTGTCCTAGAGGGAGAATGTCCGGTGGGGAAATTGTCCTAGAGGGAAAATGTCCGGTGGGGAAACTGTCCTAGAGGGAAAATGTCCGGTGGGGAAACTGTCCTAGAGGGAGAATGTCCGGTGGGGAAATTGTCCTAGAGGGAAAATGTCCGGTGGGGAAATTGTCTTAGAGGGAAAATGTCCGGTGGGGAAACTGTCCTAGAGGGAAAATGTCCGGTGGGGAAACTGTCCTAGAGGGAGAATGTCCGGTGGGGAAATTGTCCTAGAGGGAAAATGTCCGGTGGGGAAACTGTCCTAGAGGGAAAATGTCCGGTGGGGAAACTGTCCTAGAGGGAGAATGTCCGGTGGGGAAATTGTCCTAGAGGTAAAATGTCTGGTGGGGAAATTGTCCTAAGGGGATATAGAGTTTAGGAAAGTGTCCTTAACTCATCGATACCAACACTCGACAATTCTTTGGTCTGATGACTTTTTCATTTGCTAAGTTTGACTTCTCGAACGTTTGAGTCTAGATAGACCTCAAAGTTTTGCATAATTTTGGCTCTGGTTTACTATATCAAACACACTCGTAAGGATACTGTATCTATCATTTACTTTTCTTCGCAAATCACCATCAGTTCTTTTGTTAACAAACAAACAAACGCATGCATAAGAAATATATAGATTTCTCATTTGAAAATTGCTTGGATAGAAAACCAGATATAATTATTATTATTATTATTATTATTATTATTATTATTATTATTATTATTATTATTATTACTAGCTAAACTACAAGCCCAAGGTCTCCAACAATGAAAATATCCCATTGAGGAAAGGAAATAAGGAAGTAAATAAACGATATGAGAAATAATGACCAATTAAACTAAAAAATATTAAAATGATAGTAACAACACCAAATACTCAAAAGACATTTTTCAAAAACAGATTCCAAGAATAAAGCTAATCTTCTTAAGGGTTCCAGACACACTTAAAGAGATCAAGCAAAAGCAAACCAGCGACTGCAATCAAATAGAATCGCTTCAAGGTAAATAAGGAAAGTGGCAAGGCCAAATTGAGCTTGCAAGCAAGCAAGCATTCGGGTGACCTCTCAAAGCCAAGTGGTGGATGCTGCAGAGATGATGATTAACATAGCGTTTCCCTCCCCCCCTTTTTTTTTTTTTTTTTTTTTTTTTTTTTTTTTTTTTTTCTTTTGAATATGCAATAAATCACCACCATAGTGCCTCTTTGGACGTTCTTAAAGAATAGGTTAAATTTCTTGTTTATGATAAAAAGAAGTGTAAGCCTATATATATATATATATATATATATATATATATATATATATATATATATATATATATATATATATATTGTTTGTGTGTATTATATATATACATATATATACACATATATATGCATATATATGCATATATATCTATCTATTTATCTATCTATCTATATATATATATATATATATATATATATATATATATATATATATATATATATATATATATATATATATATACACTGTATCCGGTCACGCACGCTCAGTTGTCCCCGTCCCTCGGTAAAGGGGGTGGTGGGAATCATGGCCTGGTGGGGTGGGGGGGGGGGGGTTGCACGTCTGTGAATAGCTACCTAAATATTTGGCGATCAATTTGGACGGGTCGCGTACACCAGTTATGCATGTAAGGCATTAAAAACTATTTTTAGTCATTCATACAACATCAGTCATTTGAATTAGTAATACTGTTAATTTTTATTTGAAATTGCAAATTTGGGATTATAATTGAACTCAAAGTTTTCTTCTGTATTCCCTATTTTTAGGAGTATCGGGCGTGAATGTCATATTTTAATTATAGGTTTTACATTTTTCAATACTTTTATGTGAACCTAATATACTTATATGGCAGGTTAACTGTAGGTATGCCATTATAAGTAAGAAAATTTGAGAGAAAAGCGTCAATCAGTGTATGTGATTACAAGTATGTAAAGTGGATAGAAAATTAACAATAAACGATGAAAAGGGAATAAATGAAAACCCCTGAATAATTGAGAGTCAAAAGTAGTAGATCAATATTTCTGGGCGTTTGTGAATTCCATAAAATTCAAATACCGATTAAAGGTTGTGGTGGCCGACGTGGTAACGTCCCTGAATGGTGAACGCCAGTCGTGGGTTAGTCTCGTTAGTTCCTTTGGTTGCTGGTTCGCTGAAACCTCACCATCCTTGCGAGCTAAGGATGTGCGGTTTGGGGGAGCCTATAGGTCTATCTGCTGAGTCATCAGCAGCCATTGCTGGCTCTATCTTTGATGGAGAGAGGGCTTGGGCGCTGATTATATGCATATATGGTCAGTCTCTAGGGCACTGTCCTGCGTGATAGGGTAATGTCACTGACCCTTACCTCTGCCATTCATGACCAGCCTTAAAAACTTTAAACAGGAGATCAAGAATCGCTAATTACTTCTTCGAATCCCAAGTAATAAAAGTTATCTTTCAGATGTCAGAGACGGAATTTAGTAAAGACCTAAACATGAAAATAAAAAGCACAATAAAAGGCTAAAGAATATAATAGACGTAAAGCCTGTCAATATCGATAACAAAATCTTCCCTTTCAGCCTGGAAGTCAAACTGGAAACTTATGATCCTCTTATTAGAAGCTTAAGTGAGGCTGGAATTCCATAACAAAAATGAGATTTGGCTGCGAGTTTGAAGGAAAAGAAAGTGTCTCTTGAAGTTTCTTTTGAATGAAGTTTGTGACAAATTTTATTTGCGAAATTGTTTTATATTAAGAAGTGAATAGGATTGATAAACGGTTGTTATATTTATATTGTTGATCTTAGGTCATATTAATGTAAACAAGAAATATTCTTACATTTTATGGGCCATTTACAGAAAAAGATATTTATATACTGTATATATATATATATATATATATATATATATATATATATATATATATATATATATATATATATATATATATGTATATATATATATATATATATATATATATATATATATATATATATATATATTTATATATATATATATATATATATATATATATATATATATATATATGTGTGTGTATATATATATATATATGTGTATATATATATATACACACACACACACATATATATATATATATATATATATATATATATATATATATATATATATATATATGTGTGTGTGTGTGTGTGTGTGTATGTGTGTGTATCGTTTTAAGTTATGAAACAGAAAAAAATCTTTACGAGAGACAAAGAAAAACAATAATTCTTCCTATGTTATATTTTGAAGTTACTGCCATCTCTAACGTTATTCAATTATTTCTATTTTCATCTTATCACCCAAACAGTTTTCCATATCGCAAGTAAAAGAGAACTGAAGGTAAATGTGTCAAAAATATAATTACCTACATAATTGTGGTGGCCGATGTGGTAACGTCCCTGACTGGTGAACGCCAGACTGGGGTTTGAGTCCCGCTCGAACTCATTAGTTCCTTTGGTCGATGCAACCTCACCATCTTTGTGAGTTAAGAATGGGGGAGTGGGTGTTTAAGGAAGCCTATAGTCCTATCGGCTGAGTCATTAGAAGCCATTGCCTGGCCCTCCTTGGTCCTAGCTTGGGTGGAGAGGGGCTTAGGCGCTGATCATATGTATATATGGTCAGTCTCAAGGACATTGTCCTGCTTGATAGGGCAATGTCACTGTCCCTTTGGCCGTTTTAGAGATTGATAGTTCACGAGAGTGGGACCAATTTCATTGAAGGAAAGCGCTCAATGGTTACTGACTGACCTGACCCAATATTACCGACATGATTTTGGAGACCACGCAACTGATATTACAACCAGGGAAAGATTGATGTGAAAGATATTGAGGTTTTGATTGTTCGTTGATTTGAAGCTTCATACAAAAAGGATCGCCAAGATCCGGGTTAACAACATCAAAGACATATTGTGAAAATGCAACAACGACAACAACAAATGCAACTGCTTTTAATCCACTGCAGGATAAAGGCCTCAGACATGTCCTTATTCATGTCTAGAGTTTGGCCATTTTTTATCACCATGCTGGTCACTACGGTTTGGTAATGGTGGGAGACTTTTATCTGATCGCTCATAACAAACCAACCTAGTATGGTTGGCCCTGACCAGCACAGCTTTGCTGATCATGTCAATACACAAACCCTTTCACCACCTTAAGGTATCCCAACTCTGTATAACGAATCGTGCCACCAGCCTCTCTCAATATGAGTTTGCAGAGTGAAGTTATATTGTTCGCATCTTTGAGACGGTACTTCAAGTCCCGAGGGTCAAAACTTGTCGTTTGGACTTTCTCTTATGTTATTCTTATATTACCATTGTTTTTACGGTATGAGTACTTTATCTTGGTGAAAGGGCTTACGTATCGCCATGATCAGCAAAGCTGTACTGGTCAGGGCCACCCATACTAGGTTGATTTGCTGTGAGCGATCAGACGAAAATCTCCCACCATCACTAATCTACACTGTCCAGTGCGGTGATGAAAACTGACTAAAGCCCAGACATAAATTGACATGTCTGAGGCCTTTATCCAACAGTGAAATAGACACAGCTACATTTGTTGTTATTGTTGTTGTTTTGTGGGCTTAAGTTTCCTTGTGTGTGTTTGGAGCAAATAAGCGGAACATACAATCATCATTAGGTTCGACGAACGTTTCCCTCGCTGAAACGTAAAGAAATGTTTTACTCTCTCTCTCTCTCTCTCTCTCTCTCTCTCTCTCTCTCTCTCTCTCTCTCTCTCTCTCTCTCTCTCTCTCTCTCTCTCCCTCTCCAAGGACAATATGAGTATTTTCTTTTCGTTGACACAGCCTTCAGAGTCATCAAGATAGGCGTCTTTGAAGGGAGCTTATTTTAAATCACTGAGATGCTGTGGTTGCAGCCTTATCGTGTTGGTTTTCTTGGAAGAATCTCGTTATCTGTCTAAGACTTTGGGATGAAAAAAACAAAACTTACTCCTGGGTTCTTTTTGGTCACAAGTCAGTTTGATGTGTCCCTTGACTGAAGAAGAATTGTTGATAGGCAACATATTGTTCGGCTTAGGAAAAGGGGATTTCCTGCCTTGCTTGATGGATCTTTAAAGTTCTGGGTGTTAGTTGTCAGTCGTTTGAAAATTCAATTTATATTATATGATGAATTATTTTATTCGAGAGGGATCCGCACTGTGTACGTTCTATGTCCGTAGTAGCCTTGCGTATATCCGTCCCCATCCCTCATGATTAGCTGGTATCCACAGCCGAATTTTGAAAGTGATTACATGCTCCAGCAGATTGACTAATCCATGCGGAAGAGCAAAATCTGAGCTGTATACATGTATATGCCACCGTTCGTAGTCTTTACGTACTGCCTCTGCCACGATCCGTACTCTATCCGCGGCGTCCATACTCTCTCTGCCAAAGAGTACGGAGAGAGTACGGAAATACTTGCGTATCTCCTGTCTAGCTCTGCGTTCGTATTTTCTTCTCTCCCCCTCTTGCCGACTTTCCAAGTACAAGGTGGCTTATATCGGTTTTGTCTCCGTACCGTCACATCCGTACTCTGAACGCAACCATCCGCGCATCCATGTGTCGGTGTGATAAGGGTTTAATTCCACAAAAGTCGAACAGGTTGCAGCCATTATTTGTAGCCGGGAGACTACAAATACTCAACATTGCTTACCTTCTCATTCACAGCAAATGAGGCCGTTACTGTTTAATGGCCAGCAGGATGGGAAGTGGCGAGTGAGCTGTTGTGTGGCAATGTGAACATTTATTGTGAATTATCATGTTTTTTACGAGAGTTTCAGAACCTTTATTCAAATGAAATAGTAAATGAGATATACGAATGAGAGCGGCGCATGACATGATTTGAATGAGGCAATCCTATCTTGAGATTTAGCAATTTATTTTTGTATTTTTGCAATGATTGCATAACCAAAAGTCTCCAGTATTTTGTATTTAGCTAAAATCAAAAGATGTAGATGAACTTCAGTATGCAATGCGATTCTAGATCAGAATACTCGTATGCAAGATACGACTCATGAACAGAATACTCTTATCATTGATTTTTTTAGTAAATTCATGGCATTTGGAATTATACTTGTTCTCCTGAAATGAGTTTTTTATGTTAAATAACATTTTATTCAATTTTATATAACACGATAATTACAATACGGCCTTCGTATTAAATACCTTATAAGACAACTAACTTATGAATATTGATTTTCCAAATACTCCTATCATTCACAGGATACAGATGTTATTTTCTTAAGCAAGAGCTTCTAAAAACTGCTTTCTTGAACAATAGCGTACCGTAAAATACGCATTTTTGTCTTGAAAATACACCTTCACCTATTCCAAACCTTTATCATCTATCTCGTGAGTGGATCAATCAGTGCGCCATGCAAAATGAGAAGTATGCAATCTACAATGGTTGTTGTTTAATGTAAAGTGATGGGCTTTTTCTTAGATATAATTCCATCTTAAATTATTTGTTGGCTGAAAATGTCTGCTGTGTCTTTTACCTGGTCTTCGTTTGACAGGGCGTTATTATTTTTTTACTCATTTTGATTAATAATTATAATGAGGAAAATTACAATAATTCTACAAATGGTGGAAAGATATATGACTAATTTGTAAAACATCTGGTAGATTAATTCAAAATCTATTTGATGCCCCATTCCAATAAAAGCTTCAGAGGGCTTAGTTCTTGAATGCGCAGGATTAAAAGCAAAAAAAAAAGACGTTGTGAATTGGGACCCTGCATCTTAATTACTCTGGCGTGCAGTTTCCTTGCAACAGTGAGCGTTGAGAAATAATAAGAATTAAAAGAGACTTCTTTATCGCTTCATGCAGCTCAATTGTTTTGAGAACATGCTTTGAGCTACATTTATGCTTTCAACACCTTTTTGTTCGTGTTGAAATTATGGACGAGTTTCTATGAGCGGCGAAGTAATTATATGAATAATATCAAACAAGAATATAATTTTTTCATGAATAAGATGATTAATATCTATATATATAAAACGGATTTTGAGCGAAACGAAAAATCTATTTTTGGGTGAGATAGCCATGGCGTCCTGATGGAAGGTTCCTTTTTGGTAGCTTCCTTGGGTATATAACTACTAAGATATTCCCAGAGAATTTAACCACAGGTTATCACAGAATTCTAACTTCTGGAGCGAGTATCCTAAAGGTTTCCCTTTTAAGACATCGTATATCAACAGGGGACACATGTATTAACGCGCCACATAGCTATCTACACCCCAAACAGAGTTAACCTTCAGTGTGTAGGGGCGGAGAATAGCTGGGAGCCGTTCCACAGCTAATCTCGTTCGTGGCTACTTTTGGTACTCGAGACGTAAACAAACGGGCGCCATTGCTAAATGACGTCACGTTCGTCCTCATCCTGAAGCCAGTTGCTTGCCGATCACCATGATACAGCAGAGCAGGGTGGGACCTAAAAACTGGACGAAGTAGCAGGGAGGGTCCATCAGGACGCCATGGCTATCTCACCCAAAAATAGATTTTTCGCTTCGCTCAAAATCCGTTTTTTGGGCTCAAGCCATGGCGTCCTGATGGAAGAATACCAGAGAATCAATGTATCGTGGTAGATTTTCCCCTATTGGGTAAGTGCCAAAGGCTTTGAATATGTAGCATAGTAATCTTAATAAAAGAACCGTAGGGAAGAATCTTCCTGCCCCCCTTGGCAGTGAAGGTCCCACGGGCCATGCCGAGACCAAAGTGGTTATCGAAGGGTTATTCACCTTCCTAGAAGAACCTGAAGAACTTGGAGACGAGACTGAATGGTTGGCATTCGTATCGGAACATTCTCGAAGGCAGACAAGTGGTGGTTGGACACTGTATGTCGAGAAGGATAGTTTCGTCTCTAGGGTATGAAGAGTAAGTATTCGTATTGGAATATTACATTGCAAAGGTGAATATATAATAAGGGTTAGGACCTTAGTATCTCCATGAACCATAAAGAAGGGGATAATAAAACTATGACCAGTATGTATTTCATAGTATAAGTAGGAGCGGATTGAGACGCACAAGTAATAAAATAAGAATTTTATTTCACAATTGCAAAAATTTAAATGAATTGCAGTAATAAGTAAAGTTAATTTACAGTAAATTATAATGTACATAGTAATAAAGACTTGCTCTTGAATCTGAAAGGGAATTTCAAATTTATTAGTAGGCACTCATTCTCGAGGAACGTCAGTCTTTAATTAAAACACATCATGCTCTAGGCATGCGGCACTTGTGTGACGACTATGACATTTCACCTGGGATAAGAACAGTTATAAGAAAGCACTAAGTGTTTTCGTCATCACTACGTATCGCTCGAGGGTCAACATAGGCACCTGAAGAGTTAGAGTCCCAAGTAACTCGCTGTTCTATGCAGAGTTAGGTGCAGGTTTCATAACACTACCTGCGGCTACCACAAAAGGTTTGACTTCGTGCACTTGTTTCGCATAATGTTTGAAGAAAACACGCGAGGACTTCCAGCCTGTGAAGCTTTTAAGGCTTTCGAAGTCCATACTCTGAAAGAAATTCAGAGACGATGCAACTTTTCTAGGCTCGTGACCGGCGGGTGTACTGTCAGGATCCGCTCTGCGAATGAAGTAGGTGATTTTCGCTCTTAGTTGTTTCAGTGACAGGTCGCTGCCCGATGTTTCTCCCTTGAAGAGTTGGCCTCCACCAAAGTTCGAAGTTCTGCGAAGATAGACCTTGAGGCTCTCTACTGGGCATAGAGAGGCATCTTCCTTCAGGGGGCATATTCTCCAGGGGCCCCATCTTTTGGAGGGTAATTCGTTTTTGGTGAGAAACGTCGGATCCGGGGAGAGGGTAATGTCTCCTGAATCAGTAAACAGGATGTGACCCTCTTCTCTTGATAATGCCACTATTTCGCTGACTCGGGCTCCTGAAGCAAGAGCAAAGAGAAATATAACTTTCTGAGTCAGATCCTTGAGAGGGCATGAATCATTATCCAAGTTGGAGGCGAATTGGAGCACCTTGTCCAATGACCAGGAGATCGGTTTCGGTGGGGGTGCTGGGCGTAGACGAGCGCATGCTTTCGGCAGTTTATTGAAGATGTCGCTGGACAGATCAATTTGGAAGGCATACAGCAGTGGTCTAGTCAAGGCCGATTTGCAAGTAGAGATCGTATTGGCTGCTAATCCCTGTCCATGAAGGTGAATAAAGAAGGATATGCAGAAATCAATGGTGATTTCCTTAGGATTTTTTGCCTTGACGAATGAGACCCATTTTCTCCAAGATGATTCGTATTGCCGTCTTGTGGATTCGGTCTTGTATTCCTCAAGGAAGTCTAGACTTTTCTTCGAGATCCTAAACCTCTTTTTTTGCGGCTAGGGAGAGAAAATCATGAGATGAAGGTCCTTGATTTTCGATGATGAAGCGAAGACAGTCGACTTCTGTACTTGTTGGGAGAGAACTGGGCCCGGGAGAGGGATCAGTGTGGGCTGCAGCTCCAGGACCAGGGGGTACCAGTTGCTCCGGGGCCACTTGGGAGCCACTAGGGCCGCTGTCCCTTTGAAGGTTCTCAGCTTGGAGAGGACTTTCAGCAGAAGGTTGGTGGGAGGGAACAGGTAGATCTTGGACCATCTGTTCCAGTCCAGTGACATGGCGTCCACTGCTTCTGCCTTGGGGTCCTCGTACGGAGCCACAGACCGAGGAAGTTGATTGTTGTCGCTCGTTGTGAAGAGATCGATCTGAAGTTCTGGGACTTGGTGAGAGATGAAGGAGAATGATCTTGCGTCTAGAGACTATTCCGACTCTATCGGGCTTGTCCGAGATAGAGCGTCCGCCGTCACGTTGTGGAATCCTTGTAGGTGAACTGCAGACAGGTGCCATTTCTTCTTCTCTGCCAGATGGAAGATTGTCAGAAGAACCTGATTTATCTGGGGCGATCTTGAGCCTTGGCGATTGAGACATCGAACTATCACCGAATTGTCTAGGGTTAGACGAATATGGATCGAGGGAGGCGGGGAGAGTGTCTTCAGAGTTAGAAGGACCGCCATGGCCTCCAAGATGTTGATGTGAAACGTCTTGAATAGGGGAGACCATGTGCCTTGAGCCTGTTTTTGGTGGGAGTGACCTCCCCAACCCTCCAGCGAAGCGTCCGTGTGGATGTTGATTGATGGAGGTGGGTGTTGAAGAGGAATGGACCTTTTCAGGGCCTTTGCTTCCGACCACGGCTTGAGGAGAAGTCGAAGTCTGTTTGGGAGCCGTCTCTTGAGGTCTCTTCGAGCGATAGATGCAGAACGTCTCCAGACTCCCGCGGCATCCTTTAGCTGTGCACGAAGCACCGGGTTTGTCACTGAGGCGAACTGTAGAGAGCCTAGAACTCGTTCCTGCTGGCGTCTTGAGATCCGCTTGGATTTCAGTAGTCGTTTGACAGACCCTGCTATTTCCTTCCTTTTCTTCTGGGGGATGGAAAGGCGGTGTGACTGAAGGTTCCACTGGATTCCTAACCATTGGAACTTCTGAGCTGGAGAGAGGCGAGATTTCTTCACGTTTATCTTGAATCCCAGGTGTTCTAGGTACTGGGTGACTTTGTTGCAGGATTTTAAACAATCCTCGGGCGATGGAGCCCAGACTAGCCTATCGTCGAGGTAGGCCATCACCTGGACGTCTCGGAGGCGGAGCTGTTGTACTATGGCGTCCGCCAGCTTTGTGAAGATCCGAGGGGCCACATTGAGGCCGAAGGGCATGGCCCTGAAGGCGTAGCTTTTCCTTTGGAGTCGAAATCCTAGGTAGGAGGAAGCGTGATGGTTTATTGGAACGTGCCAGTAGGCATCCGCCAGGTCTATGGAGACCGTGTAAGAACCTCGAGGCAGAAGGGTGCTTATCTGTTGAAGAGTCAGCATCTTGAACTTGTCGTTCGCTGTGAACTTGTTGAGGGGGGATAAGTCCAGAATGACTCTGAGTTTGTCGGAGTCTTTCTTGGGGACACAAAACAGTCTCCCTTGGAACCTGGTGGACTTTACCCTCCTTATCACCTTCTTGTTCAAGAGATCTAGGACATATTCTTCCAGAAGGGGGGGTTGATTGTTGGAAGAATTGCTGGAAGGTTGGGGGTGGTTGAGTCCAACTCCAGCCTAGACCTTTCTTGACGATGCTGTGCGCCCAGGGATCGAAGGTCCAACGATCCTGGAATTGGCGGAGTCTTCCTCCCACCGGAAGCACTTCATTGCTTCTGGTGTCCCGAGGGTTTACTGCCTCGGACGCTAGCTCCCCTTCCTCCTCTGCCTCTGGAGGGACGGCGAGATGCTTCTCTGCCTGCACCTCTGTTTGAGCCTCTACCTTTGGGACGAAAGGTAGTCGTCTGTTGCTCGAAAGCAGGGGTGAAAACCGGCGACTGTGACAAGACCGGTTGGGTGACCAGCTGAAAGGTCTGCTGTGGCTGAGCTACCACTTGGGGAGTAGCGGGTCCCGGAAACTGCCGTCTCTGTTGATGTTGCTGGGGTTTCTGCTTGGAGGATTTCCTCTTAGGATGATGTCCGTCGTCCTGGGAGGATTTCCTCTTCTTTGACATGCCCCACTTGTGGAGAAGGTTCCTGTTCTCCGTGGCGGCCTTGTCGGTGATCTCTTTCACGAGGTCAGAGGGAAAGAGGTGCTTACCTCAGATGTTGGAGGAAATCAGCCTCCGGGGTTCGTGTTTCACAGTGGCACCTGAGAACACGAATTCTCGACAGGCTCTCCGAGCCTTCATGAAGTGGTACAAATCCTTCACCAGAGTTGCCATGTGGGATTTGGCGAGTACCATGTAGTGGTCTGGGACTCTGGTGTCACCAGCCATGATATCCAGTTGTACCTGGTGGGACATGGATGCTGCAAGCCTTTCCTTCGTATCTTGTTCCCGACGAAGGAGGTGGTCGTTGAGTTTCGGGAGGTCTTCGTTAAACTGACGTCCGGCTACGTCAGGATCTAGCTTTCCCACCACGAATGTATGCTGGATATCATTCCAGTGTCGAGCGTCGGGGGGAGTTACTATGGAGAAGGGTCTGCACTCCTCCAGTGCAGGGCAGGGTTTTCCTTCTTCCACAGCCGTGTGGCACGCAGCAAAGGCCTTTTCCATGAAGGGAAGGACTGCATCGTCGGGTGCGACGTAAGTAGGGTGCTTCTTGCTCAGGACCGGAAGCTTAGAGCAGGTAAAACCCCTACTTTTAAATTCGGTGGCTAGCACAGCCTGGGCCTTCGAGAGATCGAACACTATCTCCTCCTTGGGTTCGGTCTCTTCTTTAGAGGCAGGTTCAGAACGAAGCCGGACGTAACAGTCCGGGTAAGCCTCAAAGTTTGGGAAGAACTCCACATCTTCCGGGGGGACCGTGCCGATCTTATCGCTGATAAAGATCCTGCCGGTCGCGATAACCATATGCTCGGCATACCTCCAGGGGTTGGCATGTGAGCATGCAGAGAGATCCTTAACCGAGATCTTCTTCGGTTCTTTGGACCCCTTCATGGACCTAACGAATTCGTGAGTTTCTTTAAGCCTGTCGTCCATAATGGCTTCAATCATCCGGAACATCTCTTGGGCGGATGGAATGGGTTCCGGGGTAGCGGAGGTAGACGGGAGAGACAATTCCGTCGGTGTAGGAGTAGGGGCGGTGATGGAAGGCGAGCGACCTCCTGCTCCGACTCAGTGTATTCTACCTGGTCCTCTTCATCTTCCGCACCTTGGGCCATAAGGGTCTTCTCCGTGTCCTCCGAAATATCCGACATATGTTCGTCGTTCTCGGAATCCAGGTGGCACTCATGCATGGACTGGGCCATGACTACGTCTGGTTCCACCGTGATCTGGACGGTGGGGATCAGTTCTTTGGGCACCACAGAATCAGGGGAGGCCTTTGGGAACAGAAGGGACCTCATTTCTTCAGTGGCCAGGTATGGTCCAGTGGCGTTCTTCTGGAAGCCACGCACCCACTTGCGTAGCTTATCCCGAGAAGTGTCCCTGACCTCCGCTGAGGGAGGGTTATGAAAGGCATCGACTAGGCGATCCTGGCAGACCATACAGTTCTGCGGGTCCCAGAACTTCAAATCCCCTTTCTTGTTGGCACAAGGGGCGTGGGTCCTACACGCCGTATGCCCGTAGAAGTGCGGGCGTTTCACGGCACAGGAGTCGTGATCACACTTCATCTGCTCCTCCTGTAAAAGAAAGAGAAAATGAGTATGGGGGGAGTCATAAGAATGACTCTTAAACTAAAGTTAATATTAATCATTAATTTTAACTCGACAAAAGGTGTGATGCACAGAGGAAGGGCTGAGATAGGATAGGTACATACTCCGTGCATCCTGCCCGGCTGGTTACCGTAGCCTTCATCCGTGGACAATCCGAAGTGACCGAAGGCACAGGATAGAATTCAATATAGAATGTCCGTAGGGCAGAGAGAATTCTATTGGGAATTGTCAAGGATATAAGGTTGGGACTGAGGCCACTCAGTTCCAGAATAGGGGACTAAAAGATCCTATAGGGTAACGGTTTCCGGCAACCACCCGTGCAAAGATACACACAGCATGCTGGAAATCTGTGATATGCAAGAAGACAGCATGATTACCAATAGAACGGTAATAAGATACCGATCCATTTACGTAAACAAGCCATCTGGTTGCAGTGTAGGGCTATCAATATCAGATGATAGCTAGTAGAAGGGGGTGCAAGTCGCCTTGACGCCTCTGGAAGGCTCCGGCAGACCGCCGGGACGCCGGGGGCCGCTCCAGCAGAGTTTCTGGCATTAGGGAAGACAGTATAGAAGTCAAGAGTAATACCAGGGTGGCGGCCGCCGGCACAGCGGCGGCACGCCGGCGGAGGGAGCGGCAACTCCGGCAGCCGGAGGTTGCCGGCTTGGTGACAGGAACAAGGATGGTTATAGCAGAACCGGACTGCCGGCGGCGAATGCCGGCACTCCGGGGGCCGGCCGGTGGACGGACGACCAAGCTATGAGGAAGGAGGGAGAGCCATCGGCTGGAAGCCGGCGGCAGGCGGCAGTCCCCCGGCACACGGAGGACTGGCGGCCCAAAGGTTAAGGGATAAGTCACCAAGGTAGGAGGTGGGTATCACCGACAGTGGAGGCGGCAAGGGACCGGCACCCGGATAGTGAAAGAGACAGAAGGAGGGATGTAGGGGTCCGTCCACGGACCCCCAGACATCCCACCTGAGTGGGTGTACCCATGATAGAGGCTGACCCTATCACCCAGAAGCAGGGGCCGCAGAGGACCGGGAGCTAAGGTAGCCCAAGGGAGGGCTAGGGGACACCCAAGAGCGGGGGGGGGGAACCCCTGCAGACAGAACGCATCCAGTGGCTAACCCCATAGGACACTATGAAGGGTATATGTACCAGAGCGGACTGCACACAGGAGCTCAGGGTAGCCCTATCACTCCACCCTAAGGAGGAGTTGTAGGACAGGGGACAGATGGGTATAGACTAACCTAAGTATAGGCTAGGCCATACAAGAGATAGGTGGGGAGGGGAGAAGAGAAGGGTCTTCTGTGGAGGGGGTTCTGTACCAGAGCGGCCA
>NC_090745.1:7864577-7867077 GCF_036898095.1 Palaemon carinicauda
CTCTCTCTCTCTCTCTCTCTCTCTCTCTCTCTCTCTCTATATATATATATATATATATATATATATATATATACATATATATGTATATATATATATATATATATATATATATATATATATATATATATATATATATATATTCGGTCACGCTTCGCTTAGAGGGGGAGGGAGTAGTCATAACGTGATGAGGGAGGGCACTTCAAGTGGAAATGGGGAGTGAGTGGGAAGGGTTGAATCTATGTGTGCTTGTGCATAGCTATCTAAATATTTAGCCGTCATTGTTTACGGGTTGCGTACACTAGTTTTTATTATATTGTATATTGTTTCAAGTATTGGGTCTATTTGTATATCCTGATGATTCCAGGGGAAAGAGAATGATTCAAAGTTTATTTTCCTATTATATCGACAATGACAACTCATACCTTGCATATGTAATGGGTTTGAAATATACATACAAAGCCTCATAATTGGGGAAAGCTAAACTCACACCCAAGCGCTGTACAACTCTGTAATTACTTAGCTCAACTTCCAACTTACAACAATTGTTTCCTCCGAGATTGAATGAAAATCTGGATAACTTACCAAAGACTTCCCAAGTGTGGACTGTATAATGTGAATGAACTTACCATGGCATTTAGAGGAATGGTTTCGCCTCCAGTTTCTTGTCCAACAAATTATTTTTTGCGAAACATAATTTTTATACTTTTTAATTTTTTGTAATGTTATCATCAGCATCATCATCATCATCATCTCTTACGCATATGGACGCAAAGGACTCGATCAGATTTCGCCAGTCGTCTCTATCTTGGACTTTTTAGTCAATACTTCTTCATTCATCATCTCTCACTTCACGTTTCATAGTCCTCATCCATGTAGGCCTGGGTCTTCCAACTCTTCTATTACGTTGTGGAGCCCAGTTAAATGTTTGGTGAACTAATCTCTTGGGTAGTTAAAATCTAATTATTTCTTTACCGAAGAGGATCTTGTCCAACAAATTATTTTTCCTTTTTTGCAAAACAATTTTCATACTTTTTCAATTTTTTTTAATGTTAAGATTTAAAGATTTCCTTGCTAAATAAAATATAATTTATCAAGACAAGAAAATCGAGATCAAAGTTTCATTTTTTTATTTGCGAGAATAGAATATTTTCACTTGAAATAGAAGTAAACCGGAATTCAAATGGCAAAGAGCAGATAAATGATATTAGGAAGCAAATGATAAAACTTATATATTAAAAAGTGACAGACCTCTTGACGTTATGTTAAAAAACCACATTAAGTAGCGAACATCAAAGTCCATTGATTCTCAGCTTGATTACAAAAAGATTATACCAATTCGTAGGTTTATGAGTTCACACAGGAATGAGTGTATGCTTAAATGCATAGTTTATTTATTTCCTTATTTCCTTTCTTCACTGGGCTACTTTTCCCTGTTGGAGATCTTGGGGTTACAACATCCTTTTTTTCCAACTAGGGCTGTAGCTCGGTTAGTAATAATAATCTATCTATTTACAAAGACACTTCCCCCAATTTTGTTGGGTAGCCGACATCAAAATAGGAACTAAAGGGGACTTTTCTTCTCTTCGCTCCTCCCAGCTAGACGAGGGATTGAGCTGAGTTTGGCTGGTACTGCCAAATAATAATAATGATAATAGTAATAATAATAATAATAATATTAACACATTTTAGGATTGTGTAATTAACGAATTTGTCTACATAGTATCAATCCCTTTAAACGACTTCAAAAGGTTACTTTGCTTCGCCTCGCTCCTCCCAGCCTGACGAGGGATAAAGCCGAGTTTGGCTGGTACTGCCAAATAATAATAATAATAATAATAATAATAATAATAATAATAATAATAGTAATAATAATAATAATAATTTTTCCGGACTGTGTAATTAACGAATTTGTCTACATAGCGTCAATCACTTTAAACGACTTCTGTGACCTAAGGTAAAGGGAATATGACCTTGAAGGAAGCTTCCATCTGCTGCTGGACTCAATCACAAGTCTATCTCGATTCCAATCAGGATAATGTTCCTGGAGTGATTGGCGAGGTCTTGGGGTATTTCGTAGGGGAATCTTCCTCGGATTCCACCCAAGAGCCAAATAGATGAGAAGGGCGAGGAATGCCTGAGGTCAGTTGCGTAATGTCTGGGTGTTAGTGAGCAAATAGCTGTACACAGATCGATAGCCGGCAGGACGTAATGATAGGCAAGGCGTTGGTAATCAAGGGGGAAATAGGGAAGAGCAAAGGAATAAAAAGAAAAAAGAGGGAAAAGCAAATAAAAAAAAGAGTGATTGAAAAGGAGGAACACATCGTTTTCGCAGCAGCCCTTTCAAAACCGTAAAACCCATTCAAAAAGTTACCTGCTACTCGGTAAAAAGTAGAATAGGAGAGGAAAGAAAGACGAAAAAGAATAAGGAAAAATTTATTTCCCTTCATTTCACATGCGAGCTGGTATGCAAGTTAATCCCTTTCTTTCAAAACTAATCCTT
>NC_090745.1:7872077-7902077 GCF_036898095.1 Palaemon carinicauda
TGCGGACCAAATTCAGATCCCATTAATAACAATATTAATTACATTTCAATATATCGACGTTGCAATTTCGAAATACAGCAATATCTGTTCAGAATGTTAAAAGTTTTAGATGAAATGAATTGAGAAAGGATCACTGGAATATCTGTCATGGAATACAACACGGAAATGACGTAATAATCCAAAATAATTTTTCATATCTGATGTTATTCGATTCGATGGATGTTTATTATCAGTATAAAGTGAATACAAATTGATAAACGTTACATCATAAAAGAAAAGAAAATATTAAAGTGAAATTGTACTAAATTGAATTTGCTATGCTTAGATAGAAGAGGTTGTGTCTGGCCATACTCATCATTACTTAATCAAATCATAAAGTCTCATTTAGGATCTCACAATGAAGTCTCAAGAAATATTAGAAATTTGATTTTCTGAAAAGAATTTAGATCAAAATTAGTATTGCATTGATAGTCATTATCATCATCAGCAGCCGTTACTAGTCCACTGCAGGACAAAGGTCTCAGATCTCTCTCTCTCTCTCTCTCTCTCTCTCTCTCTCTCTCTCCATTATTCTTTCCATAGTTCTTTGAGTTGTAAATAGCTTATGCTGATAGTCAGTTATTGTTAAATTGGTTGAATGTTACAGTAGGATAAATAACGACTGATTATATCATTGATCCGAACATGCGAACATACTCAAACAACATAATGATGTCTCTCTAAGGCATTATACTAGTGTACGCGACCTGTCAAATATAACAGCTGAATATTCCGATAGATATGCACACATATGCGCACAAACAGATTCAACCCTTCTCACCCCCTCTCCCTTCCCTAACTACAACACGGCAGTTTGTGCAATTTGTGGGAGATTGTGGTTTCCAAGTGTACCTCTCGGGGTACGATCTCTCACCAGGGTATGAGTAGTTATACGTCGGGCAATGCCCCTATCCGTGACCGGAAAGAAATATATATATATATATATATATATATATATATATATATATATATATGATAAATTTTGCACATTTTTACGTGTTTTTCATATTCAAATAAGCCATATATATTTTGATATATATGTGAGATTTCGCCTGGGGCTCTGATCCCGAGGTCGTTAAGAGAATCCAGACATTAATATATCAAAATATATATGGCTTATTTGAATATATATATATATATATATATATATATATATATATATATATATATATATATATATATATATATATATATATATATATATATGAATCACCGCGATATCTCTGAATCAGCATCACCACGATATCAATGAATCACCGCAATATCTATGAATCACCATCACCACGATATCTATGAATCACCATCACCGCGATATCTATGAATCACCGCAATATCTATGAATCACCATCACCACGACATCATTGAATCACTGCAATATCTGTGAATCACTATCACCATGATATATAGAAATCACCGGGATATCTATGAATCACCACAATATTTGTGAATTATCGGGATATCTATGAATCAACGTGATATCTATGAATCGCCGCGATATCTATGAATCACCACGATACCTATGAATCATCACGATATCTATGAATCCTGCGATTTCTGTGAATCACTGCAATATCTATGAATCGCCGAAATATCTATGAATCACCAACACCACAATATCTATGAATCACTGCAATGTCTATGAATCGCCACAATATTTATGAATCGCCACGATATCTATGAATCACCATCACTACGATATCTATGAATCACAGCATTATCTATGAATCACCATCACCACAATATAGATGAATCATCGCAATATCTATGAATCACCATCACCACGATATCTATGAATCACCACAATATCTATGAATCACCATTACCATGATATCTATGAATCACCGCATTATCTAATAATCACCATCACTACGATATCTATGAATCACCATCACCACGATATCTATGAAACTCCGCAATATCTGTGAATCACTATCACCACGATATCTATGAATCACCATGATATATAGGAATCACTGGGTTATCTATGAATCACCACAATATTTGTGAATCATCGGGATATCTATAAATCAACGTGATATCTATGAATCCCCGCGATTTCTATGAATCACCGCGATATCTATGAATCCCTGCGATTTCTATGAATCACTGCAATTTGTATGAATTGCCGAAATATATATGAATCACCAACACCACGATATCTATGAATCACTGCAATTTCTATGAATCACTGCAATATGTAAGAATCGCCGAAATGTCTATGAATCACCAACACCATGATATCTATGAATCACTGCAATGTCTTTGAATCACAGCAATATTTATGAATCGCTGCAATATCTATGAATCACTGGAATATCTATGAATCACTGGGATATCTATGAATCACTGCAATATCTGTGAATCACCATCACCACGATATCTATGAATCACCGTGATATCAATGAATCACCGTGATATCAATGAATCACCACAAGATTTATGAATCACAGCAATATCTATGAATCAACGCGATATCTATGAATCCCGCGATATCTATGAATCACCATCACCATGATATCTATGAATCACCGAGATATTTATAAATCACTGCAACACCTAAGAATCACCACGGTATCTATAAATCACCTCAACATCTATGAATCACTACGATATCTATAAATCACTGCAACATCTATGAATCACCACGATATCTGTGAATCACCATTACATCTAAAATGAAATAAATCAAATTAAATCTTCGCTGTAATCACCCTGTAAGTTCTGCATAATTTCAGTAAATTATGTTTACAGGATAAAAGAGATAATTTAATGACAATTTAAAGGTTCTCACATTATATATTTGATTCGAGAGTGCATGATTCAGTGTGTTGTTTTATATCAATATATAATTGTTTTTTGACTTATCTAGTCATGCTTATTAAGTAGTCCAAAATAGCATATATGAATGATATAAAAAGAGATAATGTTTCTTTCATTCTGTTTCCAAAAGATCATATCAGAATAGACTCTACATTTACTCAGATATTGGGATATTTCACAATCGATTTTATTCGGATATTTTAAGATTCTTTATATTTCTATATCTGAACCAAAAAAGAAAGAATATATGAGATGTCCTTTTCGTTCTTTTCATAAAATTGATTTTCTTATTTTCTTACCGAAGCTGAAGACCTTATTGCGAAACGTACAGGGAAATCCACTTTATCCAACTCTGGAATAACACAGTGGGTTTGTTCACGATGATGAATTATAAAAAGAAATCTAAGTTTGGGAATATATATACATACATACATATATATATATATATATATATATATATATATATATATATATTCATATATATATATATATATATTATATATATATATATATATATATATATATATACATATATATATATATATATATTGCACATTTAGACGTGTTTTACATATTCAAATAAGCCTTTAATTTTATACCTTAATGTCTGGATTCTCTCTTATACCTCGGGATCAGAGACCCAAGGGGGAATCCGGTTGGGGAATCGAACCCAGGTCCAGGAGACTGGCATGACAGTGACATAGTCACTGTCATGCCAGTTTCCTGGAGAAGGGTTTGATTCCCCGGTCGGCTAGAAGCTATTGTCTTGGAATTAATTCCCCCTGGGTCTGTTCCCGAGGTATACGAGAAAATTCAGACATTAATGTATTAAAATATATAGTTTATTTGAATATATATATATATATATATATATATATATATATATATATATATATTTGTATATATATTTATATATATATATAAATATATTAATTTTACGAACTTCCACCTTCATGTTTGTAAATCAAGCCTAATTTTCATATTTTTTATTCGTATATGTTCTAATCCTTTCCCTCCCACCAAACTCACTCATGTTTAGTGAACTTTTAGGTCTCCCTCGCTTATTTAAACATATCTGTCTTACCTTTACTTCAAACAAATATAATAGAAAATACCATTAACTATTCTCACTATTACACGCATCAACTAGGTTTTCCACATACTCTTATGTAATTGAATAAGAGTATAATGAGAGGTTTGTTGAAGGAAGTGAGAGAGACAATGAACTTTAGTACTGAAAGTAGAGGAGAAAAAGTGAGCAAAAGTATGGAAAATGATAAGTTTCTGGGGGAAGAAATGCAGATAAATATTAATTAGCAAATGGATTTCTTTAAAGGAGATACGAAAGACGCAACATACAGTCTGTAGTGAATACAGTTCTAAATCGATAGTAGGTGTCACAAATACCTTTTTGATATCTATATATATATATATATATATATATATATATATATATATATATGTGTGTGTGTGTGTGTGTGTGTGTGTTTGTGTGTGTGTGTGTGTGTGTGTGTATACTGTATATATATGGAAGCTGAAATCTCGGCTTAGCCGAAGGAATCAGGAGTGGAAAATGTCAATCTAAGTGACTCGTGAGGGCATATTTAGGGTAGTCTGAGAATAAATGTGTGGTAAAACACTAGCTAGTAATGGTGTCACAAGTGAGGTGCCGTTGAATAGGGCTGATACTCTGGTTTAGTTGCTGACCAGGTTTTGTAAGGTATGTCAGGATCTACGATATGAATACGAACTCTTTTTAAGCACACAAACAGATGTGCTTGTTATCTTGAAGTTTTTTTTTTTATTATATCTTTTACATCATGAGAAATTCATATCTGAATCAACAGGAAGTTGAGCGTACTTAGCGTAATCAGGAATTAATCTCTTATATCAAAATATCATAAATAGCTAATTATTCTTTTTGGAAACCTCCAAAGATAACTCTCGCTTCCTTTGAATTGTATTTCTGTTCAGCATCTTTCAACTTTTGCTTCGTAGTGCAATTGTGGGGTTCGCAATAGCTACACCTCAGACCAGAGATGAATTCTCGCCACCAAGGCAACATAAATATAAATATAAATATAAATATAAACATAGATATAAATATGAATATAAATAAGATAGCAGCAAAGAAGCAGCAAATTCTGCTAAGGTAAATGGGAAGTTTGTGGCAAACATGAATAGATAGACTATCTCTGATATAGGCCAAGATACTGGTTTCATGTAATATACAATTCATGTCGAATAAGTCGTGTTTAGCTTCAAAGGGCCAACTGATATGGCATCGTTTACCTAATGAATTATTATTATTATTATTATTATTATTATTATTATTATTATTATTGTTGTTGTTGTTGTTGTTGTTTTTGTTAGCTGAGCTACAGCCCTAGTTGGAAAAGCAGAATGCTATAAACCCAGGGGCTCCAACAATGGAAATAGCCCAATAGCGTGCCTGAGTGTAACTTCAAGCAAGAAAACTCTAACCTAAGACAGTGGAAGAGCCTATAACGCTACCCACGACTAGAGAACACTGGTTTGATTTTGGAGTGTCCTCCTAGAAGAGCTGTTTACCAAAGCTAAAGAGTCTCTTCTACCTTTACCAAGAGGAAAGTAGCCACTGAACAATTACGTTGCTGTTTTTAACCCTTTGAATGAAGAAGAGTTTTTTTCAGCATCTCAGTGTTGTCAGGTGTATGAGGACAGAGGAGAATGTGTAAAGAATAGGCCAGACTATTCCGCGTATGTGTATGCAAAGGAAAAATTATCCGTAGTTAGAGAGAATTTTCCAATGTAGTATTACGTGTCCTGTCAGAGGACATAATGAAGGCCATGCATTTAATTTTTTTTTTTTTTAGAAAGATAACATGAAAGTTTCCTGTCAGATTCTTATTTGTAATTAATTTGTCAAACATTTATTTATATTTTCTATTCTACTAAACATTATACTTATGATGTATTATTTATAGAATAACCATCAGATGTCAGAAATAACCAAACTAATAATAGATATTGAATCATCAAATGATGGAAATCATGTGAAAGATTATCTGTGAATTTCAATTCCCTATGTAATTACAAAATCAATTATAGCTTTGCTTTTTCTAATCAAGGCAGACTCAGCCATGTAATCCGACGTGGCATCACTAACACAGAATTCATTACACTGTTTTTCTTACAAAAACATTACGACCTTTATTTCTTTTTTCTCTCCCCATCTAAATATTCCAAGTTTCATAAGAGATGAGCAGAACGTGGCACTAACATCCTAAAGATGTTTTTCTTAAAGGTTTAAAGCTCTTTCGTGGATGGCAGAGTCAAGGGGCAGTGACATTGTCCTATCAAGGAGGACAATGCCCAAGAAACTGACCATATATACATATGATCAGCGCCCAAGTTCCCTCTCCACCCAAGCTAGGGCCAGAGGAGCCAGGAAATGGCTGCTGATGACTCAGCAGGTAGACCTAACCCCCATCCTCAGCTCATATGGATGGTGAGGTTGAAAACACTAAAGAAACTATCGAGTGTTAGAGGACTCGAACCCAAGTCCGGCGAGCGCAAGACAGACGCTTCCAATCGGCCACCACAGAATAAGGTAAAATATATTAGAAGAGATAAATACCAGTTTAATATCAATCATGATTTTCACTCAAAAAAAAAAATCTGTCAATTTTATATTCATATTTACATTAATAATTGATGGGGTAAAAGTAAATATAACCATTCATTTATATGTTATTTCTTATTACGTCTTCCACAGATACTCCCTCACATATTCTCAGACTTACTCTGACGCTTTAACTTTGTTTGAAATTAATTTCTGCCTCAGCTCTGTTTTCGACATTCACTTTTTACACATTATTATTATTATTATTATTATTATTATTATTATTATTATTATTATTATTATTATTATTATTGTTGTTGTTGTTGTTGTACTAGGCCCATCAAAAGGACGACTAAATATTTAGCATATGCATACACCCACACACGCACACCCACCCCGCTCTCGCCTTAGTATGACTACTCCCTCTTTCCCCAAGGGACAGGGAAAAGTGAGAGTGACCTTATATATATATATATATATATATATATATATATATATATATATATATATATATATATATATATATATATATATAGCTAGCGTTGTGGGTATTGCAATTGCTATTATTATTATTAATTTTGTTGTTGTTGTTGTTGTTTTTGTTCAGAATAAGCACACTTTCATGAAATTCATTCATTACGGATAACTCTTCTTAAGAATAGATAGCACATGTAAAACAGAACAATGAATAATGAATAAATTAGTGACAGAAACAACCAGATCCATTTTCCTAGCTTCTCTTTCTTAGTAATGCGTCACCTTCATCCCCTTTAGGCCTTAACTATTCAACTACTTTGAGCGAAAACTTGGAATATTCAAATACCGTCCAACAATTCTCAAATGAATAAAAAAGAAATCAGTGGTATGAGCTACCGATATGCATCCGTTAGCATGTGGTATTATAAATAAATCGTAGTCATTTCAAACTACAATTTTTTTTCCAGGTGATTTAGAAACTTGGAGATACAATTATTTATACCGTCATATTTTCCCGGTTGGTTGTTCTTACAGCGTTTGATAAATGTAATTGTTTGCTAGTTTTGCCTATATTTAGCAATTTTTAACTTTTGAGCTTTATGGACGTCATTTCTATGATATATTACTTTCTGTGACAATTATGTTTCATCGTTAGGTTTGTGGTGGCCTATTGGAAGCATCCTTGCCTGGGGCTCGCCGGACTAGGGTTCGGGTCCTGCTCAAACGCTTAGTGGCACCCACTACTTAGCTGTCTAATTTACTTCAATTTGCGCTTCCTTTCTTCAGTGTTGCCGTCCATAAATTATTCACGTTCACTTCATAGTGCATCTGCGGGTTTTTAGAATGTGTGCGTGTGTGTGTGTGTGTGTGAATAAAGTTCAGACGTGCGTAGTAAGCATAGTGCACAGCCATTCCTAAAATCCTCATTACTGAGTAGCGCCATCTATCGAGGGAAACCTGTTTGACTTAATGGTGTATCGGAAACTGTTATTGGGAGATCGATCTCTGTGCCAGATGCTGATGGAAGTTTTCATTTCGATAATATTTCAGTCACAAAGTTTGCTGGCGTCACTTTCAAATACATACTCTGATTAAGTGCGCGAAGAGAATAAAAGATTCTCTATAATTGCCTTTACAAACTTCTTTTTTTGAAGAAGAAAAAGTTTTAATCTATATACGTGATGTTTCTTAAACCCATCTTCTAGATTATATCATTAGATCTAATGGCAATAGTCACTCAGTGGGTTTGTGGAGGACTAATATAACCAGATAATTGGAATGAAAAACTTGTTATTTGGATTTTCTAAGGCTTTTGGAATTAGCTTTGATGTGGAATTTCTCAGACGTCAAAGAAAACTGTACAAAATAACTAACGAGATTGATGTTTCGTAAACAGGCGAGGAGAGAGAAATAGATTTTAAGTTGAAGGTCTTTCAATAAAGTCTGATGTCTTTTCCAGGTCAAAGCTTTTTATCTTGATGACGTCATAATCCCACCAAGCAAACACTACAGTGCGTGACTGATCTAATGTAGATATACTTATGTACACACACACACACACACATATATATATATATATATTATATATATATTATATATATGTATATATATATATATATATATATATATATATATATATGAATTTGGATACTATTTATTTAAAAACTGTGTTGAATAAAAATATAATTTCCTTTACTGATAAGCAAAAGCTAACTCATGACAAAAAGGTCAACAATCTATGTATGTATATATATATATATATATATATATATATATATATATATATATATATATATATATAGACACATACACACACACACATATATATATATGTATATATATATATATATATATATATATATATATATATATATATATATATATATATATATATATATATATATATATCATCTGCTGTTGCTAGTCCACTACAGGACAAATGCCTCAGACCTGTCCTTTCACTCCCGTGTGTTTATGGTCTTTATATGCCAGTCCACACCTACGTATTTACTTAGCTCGTCAATCCATATAAATACACACACACACACTATATATATATATATATATATATATATATATATATATATATATATATATATATATATATATATATATATATATATATATATATATTGTGTGTGTGTATGTGTATATAATTTATGTATAATATAAATACAAATATATATAGATAGATAGATAGGTGCACAGATAAATAGTTGAATAAATATGTAGCATACATAGAGAGACAGCTAAAATATCGGAGAATACATCCAGCCTTCGTTAGTGGGGATAAATGTTTGGGCGACTTGAAACGACCATACACTCACTCACCCTCAGGTCTCCATTTTGAAAGAGTCTTTGTCAAAAGACCGGAGCCAGATTCTTAACATTGTGTTTACCAAGAATAATTTGTTCGACCTCAATACAGTAAATCTTTTTAATAACGATAAGAGGCTTTCCATGATGTTCTTTGCTCCTAAGAGGAATTTTATCATCTTTCCTCCCAAAGGAATAATTTCCTGAAAGTATATCTGAGCTTCCTTTGTATAAAGCAGAATGTTTAGAAGTAATCCTCTACTATGCCTTTCGTTGTTGGATTTTGATAGATTTTTTTATTAGACTTTATCAATCAAAAGAAGTTTTTTAGAGAGAGAGAGAGAGAGAGAGAGAGAGAGAGAGAGAGAGAGAGAGAGAGAGAGAGAGAGAGAGAGAGAGAGAGACTGTCATCTCACAGAGGATAATACCTTCGCTGAAACTCTTTTATATCTTTCAATAAATAATTATTCTGTGAAATAACTAACATTCCAACTTTACCTCTCTCATATCTAGGGTGAGTAATATTCCGTCCTTATCTCATATTCTTTAGTAACTTTTTTTTATCTCCTGAAACATATTACATGTTCTCCTTCTCTCATATTCTCTGAAACTAATATAATTTTCTTTTCATCTCTCGGAATCTCCAAAACAAGTAACATTCTCTACTTATCTCTTGGAATCTCTAAAAAAAGTAACATTCTCTCTTTATCTCATATTCTCTGAAACTAACATAATTTTCTTTTTATCTTTCGGAATCTGTGAAACAAGCAACATTCTCTCCTTATCTCTCGGAATCTCTAAAACAAATAACATTCTTTCCTTTCCTCTCAAGCTCTCTGAAATAAGCCATTCTCTCTGTATCCCTTTGATTCTCTGAAACAAACGCCATTCCCTCTCTATTTTAGGGTTATCCAAAAACAAAAACATTCGTCATCTCTCAGTTCATTGTTTCTGAAGCTTGTAATGAGGATGGTAGGTACATCCTCACAGATTCTTGGAGGAGACGATGTTTATGATGCCAGAGGCATTTTTAAGTTCGTATGACAGCTGGCCTTCTTACTTGTTTTTAAATGTTATATTAAATTTTAAATGTTTTATTGTTAAGTTATTTACTCACTTTTTCATCCAAGTTATTAATTGTTTATTAAGCATACTCCAATCGGCAGATAATTACCAATCATTCATTCTTTCTCAGTTCATTGTGCTTTCAACCTCATGAACACCCCCCCCCCCTAAAATCACCTAGTTCTATTCATTCATAGCTGTCAGTAATTGGCAGCCCTTCTAGGAGAAGCACACTCCACACTCCAAGATCAAACCATTGTTCTCAAGTCTTGGGTAGTGCCATAGCCTCTGTACCATGGTCTTCCACTGTCTTGGATAAGAGTTCTCTTGCTTGAGGGTACACTCGGGCACACTGTTCTATCTTGCTTCTCTTCCTCATTTTTTAATTTTTTATAGTTTATATATGAAAGATGTGATGCAATGTTGTTACTGTGCATAAAATATTTTACTTTAATTGATCATTACTTCTCTTGCTTTTTCATTCACAATGAGAATGAAAGAACTTCTTCAAACAGTCGTAGTTGCTTTGTGTCATATTGTCAACATTGCCGACGAAATATAGGCCTAGCGACGTAATAATTAACTTCAGGATTCTGAAAAGAAAAACATTTGTTCCTGCACTTTGCTTTTTCATCTTGCTCAGGACGAAAATGTCTAATTAATGCATAAAAGCCTTTTTGGAACTGTCTTATAACTTTCATAATATAAATAAAGTTGTCCAAAGGTGTTCATGGAAAAGCGTCAAAAGAAATTGCAAGTTTCACAATCATTAGTTTGCTGCTCGTGTTTGAATTTCTTTTGTTCTCTGCTTTTATATTTTTGTTGGTTCCACTGACTATATACTCGGTTTTTGCGTGGAATTCTTATGAAGTTATATAATCGTATTTCCTCTTATTAATACTTATAAAGTTGGATATAATCATATTTATTCTTTTTAGTACTTGAAATACACTGAAATAACCTAATTATTTCATCAAGACCTCCTGTGCCGTGTCGGAATTCTTGCGAAGTTATGATTTAATCATATTTCCGATTAATAATACTTAAAAAGTTGGGATATATTCATATATATTTTTATCAATACTTAAAATACACTGAAGTAAATTGATTATTTCATCAATACCATCTGTGCTGTGTCAGTGTCACCGAATTTCCAACAAAATAAGTGAATTACGTGAAATACTTATTGTATTTTCGAAAGATATATTCAGAAATTACTCGATGATATGAAATAGAACATCACAGTTAAATTCGAAAACTGCCAGTTTTATGGGAATGGGAATAATTACTTGAAAGCAATTTATTCAGGGATTCGTTTTCGATGATGGAATTTACATGCTGTGTGTGCGCTATCATCGTAGTAAATATTTTGCCATGGTATATTTGAAATTATACATAATCATATATATATATATATATATATATATATATATATATATATATATATATATTTGACGTTGTTACTTCTCTTAAAATTGTTTTTACTTTTCATTCATTGCTTGATATATAGTTTATTTGCTATTAACTTATTTCCTTTCCTCGCTCGGATATCCCTGTAGGAGCTCTTGGACGTATAGCATTTTGCTTTTCCAACCAGTGCTGTAGCTTGGCTAGTAATAATAATAAATATACTATATATATATATATATATATATATATATATATATATATATATATATATATATATATATATATATATATATATATATATATATATATATATATATATATATATATATATATATATATATATATATAGTATATTTTTGCCCTATACAGTCCGTGGCAAGGTGTAGCGCTGCCTTTCCGCTCGCTGTTCGCAGTAGACACTTAAGCCCCAATCATACATTCATATATCTTGCCCCCGATGGCTCCCCCTCCCCCGCTGGAATTGTCTTTTTTTTTCTTTCTTTCTTTTTTTCCGGGCAGAGTACAGGCCGATCACAGCCTTACTTTCCGGTAGACGTACGTCTGACGGGAACAAGTGCGACGCCAGTCTTGAGGGTACTTACGTATGTGATTATGATCGACTAAAATAAAACCTTCTGAAAAGGTAGAGGTGTTTATCACTCGGGTAGTGCCCATCGACAGTGGCCGTTTGTTATTGCAGGTTTGGATGGATGAGTTGGTGCAATTGTAGTCATAAGACCTAGCACAGGGAACGGGGAGGTTATTCAGTACTCTGAGGCACCCCGAGGGGAATGCCGTAGTTACACTTAAGTTAAAAGTTAAGAGAAATAGGACTGCAAGATAAATGACACGCTAGGAGGTTATGGGTGGCTCCAAAGTGTGTTTCTTTATCTCCCTAGTGATATATATATATATATATATATATATATATATATATATATATATATATATATATATATATATATATATATATATATATGCTTATATATATTTATATATATATATGCATATATATATATAAATATATATATATATATATATATATATATATATATATATATATATATATATATATATATATATATATATGTGTGTGTGTGTGTGTGTGTATATATGTGTGTATATATATATCACTAACACTCGTGATTTTAATCAATGTAAATATCAACCACAATGAAATTTATTACCGAATTCTACCTTTGGGAATATATATTAACTGGAAATTTATTTACAATAAATGGTTCTGGCTGGGCAAGGATTCGAACCTATGCCTCTGAGTCGAAACAATGCCAGCTAAGACCTCTAACCAATCACGCTGTCTCGATAGAAAGGCTGGTTAGAGCGTGGTTAGAGGTCTTTGCTGGTATTATTTCGACTCAAGAGGCATAGGTTCGAATCCTTGCCCATCCATTTATCATAAATGAATATCCAGTGGATATACATTTCCAAAGGTAGAATTCGGTATTAAATGCCATTGTGATTGATATTTACATTAATTAAAATCACGAGTGTTAGTGATATATATATATATATATATATATATATATATATATATATATATATGTATATATATTTAGGGAGATAAACACACTTTTATTTATATCATTATATCTATTTACATGTATATATACCTCTATATATGCATTCTCAAATATATATATATATATATATATATATATATATATATATACATACTGTATATATATATATATATATATATATATATATATATATATACTGTATATATATTTGTATGTATTTATACATATAGATATACATAATATATATAAAATATAAGTGGAATTACAATATATATACGCCTACACATGCACACAGTCACAGACACACACACACACACACACACACACACATATATATATATATATATATATATATATATATATATATATATATATATTATTCTTGGCTTTTACACGTGTAGCTCAAAAATATTTTTTACCTGTTTGTGAGAGAAGTTAATTTATGTGGCATTAAAATACTGTAAGCTCCTCAAGATAACAATATTCAACTTCGTTGATCAACGCATAATCGTAAGATTTGCTTGGATGAAATTGGCGAGGCATTTTATTCGAATTTGCTGCCCATTCGGCTTCAAAGACGATCCCAGTAATGGTAGCGATACATTGTATTTCGTAACCGTTTTCAGCGTTCCTTTGTTTGGCCTTAGTGAACGATGCTGGTATACAGCGTTAAAGTTATACTTTCAACTCAACTGAAATGGTAGAGATTTTATCTATTAGATGCTAAAATGTATTTCTTAACCATTAAAACAGCTGCTAAAATTCTTTTTTTAAATATTAACACACATGATTAAATGATTTTTTAAAAGCATAAAGCCAGATGCTAAAATTATGTTGTTGAACTATTAAGTTATATGCAAAAAGGATTTTTAAACCTTCAGCCAGACGCTAAAATCATGTTTTTGAAATACTAAGTCAGATACTAAAATTATTTTTTTTTAAACTCTAACCAGATGCATATATATATATATATATATATATATATATATATATATATATATATATATATATTGAACATTCAGCCAGATGCTAAAATTATGTTTTTGAAATACTAATCCAGATGCTAAAATGATTTTTTCTTAAACATTAAACCAGGTGAAAAGAAAAAATTTAAATACCAAGTCAGATGCTAAAATTATGTTTTTGAAATACAAAGCCAAATGCTAAAATTATTGTTTTTAAACATAAAGCCAGATGAAAAAAAAAGATGTTTTTAGATACCAAGTCAGATGCTAAAATTATGTTTTTAAAATACCACGTCAGATGCTAATTTTTTTTTTTTAAACATTCAGCCAGATGCTAAAATGATTTCTTTTTAAACATTAAGCCGATTCCCCTAAAATATGTGATGGTTATCAAGTATGACTTCGTACTCTAAGCAATAGCTACAAGGCTTTCTACCTTCTATTTTATATCTGTTCCCCGATCACAACTTCCTGACTTCTCCAACTTCGTCTTGTTCAAGTTGTTTACCCACATTGAAACAAATCGTTTTGCTCAGTCATAGGAGAGTACAGAGATGAGACTTCATATTAGAAGAATCAATAAAAACTAACTTTAGTAAACCCTCTATCCATACAGGATTAATCTTTGAAGGTGTTTGTTAGTAGAGTACAGAAAAGGTACTTTACAGTATTTGACTTTACTTCGAGGGCTTCTTTTCTGGTTTTATACTACAGGGAAATCCTACTCTCTGTAGGACCTTTATAGTCACTTTATACGATATATTTCAAGGCATTCAACATTTCACACCTCCTATTGCTCGTTTATTGTTAAATCCACACTAGGTAGTAGGTTGGCCAGGGCACCAGCCACCCGTTCAGAAACTACCGCTAGAAACTTATTTGATCCTTTCTCTGGCCAGACAGTACTACAGTAGATGCTTCTCTCTGGTTACGGCTCATTTTTTCTTTGCCTACACATACACCGAATAGTCTGGCCTATTCTTTACATATTCTCCTGTCCTCCTACACCTCACAATACTGAGATTATCGAACAATTCTTCGCTCAAGAAGTTAACTACTACAATGTAATTGTTCAGGGGCCACTTTCCTCTTGGTAAGGGTAGAAGAGACTCTTTAGCTATGGTAAGCAGTTCTTCTAGGAGAAGGACACTCCAAAATCAAACCACTGTTCTCTGGTCTTTGACAGTGCCAATGCCTGTGTACCATGGTCTTTCACTGTCATGGCGTAGAGTTCTCTTGCTTGAGTGTACACTTGAACTCACTATTCTATATTTTTCCTCCTTTTGTTTTTTAAAGTTTTTATAGTTTATATATGAAAGATTTAATTTTATGTTGTTACTGTTCTTGAAATATTTTATTTTAGTTATTAATTGCTTTTCTTGTAGTTTCCTTATTTCCTTTCCTCACCGGGCTATTTTCCATGTTGGAGCTCTTGGGCTTATAGAATCCTGCTTTTCCAACTAGGGTTTTAGCTTAGTAAGGGATAATAATAATAATAATCTGAATCATTGATGGGTTCAGACATACCAATCCCTTACACTCTAAGCATCTGGGTAATTGATGGATTCAGGCATGCAGGCTCTCGCTTTCTGCGCATCTGAATCATTGATGGATTCAGACATGTAGCCCCTTGCACTCTAAGCATCTGAATCATTAATGGATTCAGACATGTAGCCCCTTGCACTCTAAGCATCTGAATCATTGATGGATTCAGACATGTAGCCCCTTGCACTCTAAGCATCTGAATCATTGATGGATTCAGACATGTAGCCCCTTGCACTCTAAGCATCTGAATCATTGATGGATTCAGACATGTAGCCCCTTGCACTCTAAGCATCTGAATCATTGATGGATTCAGACATGTAGCCCCTTGCACTCTAAGCATCTGAATCATTGATGGATTCAGACATGTAGCCCCTTGCACTCTAAGCATCTGAATCATTGATGGATTCAGACATGGAGCCCCTTGCACTCTAAGCATCTGAATCATTAATGGATTCAGACATGGAGCCCCTTGCACTCTAAGCATCTGAATCATTAATGGATTCAGACATGTAGCCCCTTGCTCTCTAAGCATCTGAATCATTGATGGATTCAGACATGTAGCCCCTTGCACTCTAAGCATCTGAATCATTAATGGATTCAGACATGGAGCCCCTTTGCACTCTAAGCATCTAGGTCATTAATGAATTCAGGCATGCAACCCATCGTACTCTAAGCATCTGAATCATTGATGGATTCAGACATGTAGCCCCTTGCACTCTAAGCATCTGAATCATTAATGGATTCAGACATGGAGCCCCTTTGCACTCTAAGCATCTAGGTCATTAATGAATTCAGGCATGCAACCCATCGTACTCTAAGCATCTGAATCATTGATGGATTCAGACATGTAGCCCCTTGCACTCTAAGCATCTGAATCATTAATGGATTCAGACATGTAGCCCCTTGCACTCTAAGCATCTGAATCATTAATGGATTCAGACATGTAGCCCCTTGCACTCTAAGCATCTGAATCATTGATGGATTCAGACATGTAGCCCCTTGCACTCTAAGCATCTCAATCATTAATGGATTCAGACATGGAGCCCCTTTGCACTCTAAGCATCTGAATCATTGATGGATTCAGACATGTAGCCCCTTGCACTCTAAGCATCTGAATCATTGATGGATTCAGACATGTAGCCCCTTGCACTCTAAGCATCTGAATCATTGATGGATTCAGACATGTAGCCCCTTGCACTCTAAGCATCTGAATCATTGATGGATTCAGACATGTAGCCCCTTGCACTCTAAGCATCTGAATCATTAATGGATTCAGACATGGAGCCCCTTGCACTCTAAGCATCTGAATCATTGATGGATTCAGACATGTAGCCCCTTGCACTCTAAGCATCTGAATCATTGATGGATTCAGACATGTAGCCCCTTGCACTCTAAGCATCTGAATCATTAATGGATTCAGACATGGAGCCCCTTTGCACTCTAAGCATCTAGGTCATTAATGAATTCAGGCATGCAACCCATCGTACTCTAAGCATCTGAATCATTGATGGATTCAGACATGTAGCCCCTTGCACTCTAAGCATCTGAATCATTGATGGATTCAGATATGCAGCCCCTTGCACTCTAAGCATCTGAATCATTAATGGATTCAGACATGGAGCCCCTTTGCACTCTAAGCATCTAGGTCATTAATGAATTCAGGCATGCAACCCATCGTACTCTAAGCATCTGAATCATTGATGGATTCAGACATGTAGCCCCTTGCACTCTAAGCATCTGAATCATTGATGGATTCAGATATGCAGCCCCTCGCACTCTAAGCATCTAAATCATTGATGGATTCAGACTTGCAGCCCCTCCTACTCTAAGCATCTGAATCATCGATGGATTCAGACATGCAGCCCCTTGCACTCTAAGCATATGAATCATTGATTTATTCAGACATGCTGAACTTCGCACTCTAAGCATCTGAATCATTAATGGATTCAGGCTTGCAGCCCCTCGTACTTTAAGCATCTGAATCATTGATGGTTTCAGACATGCAACCTTTGGCACTCTTAGTATTTGAATCATTGATGGGTTTAAACATACAGAACCTCGCACTCTAAGCATCTTGGTTATTGATGGATTCAGGTTTGCAGCTCCTCGTACTCCAAGCATCTGAATCATTGATGGATTTAGACAAGCAGACCCTTGCACTCTAAGCATCTGAATCATTGATGAATTCAGATATGCAGCCCCTCGCACTCTTAAGCATCTGAATTATTGATGGATTCAGACATGTAGACCCTTTCACTCTAAGCATATGAATCATTAATGGATTCTGGTATGCAGCCACTCGTACTCTAAGCATATGAATCATCGAAGGATTAAGAATTGCAGCCCCTGGCACTCTAAGCATCTTAATCATTGATGGATTTAGACATGCAGAACCTCCCACTCAAAGCATCTGGATCATTGATGGATTCAGACATGCAGCCCCTTGTACTCAAGCATCTGAATCATTGATGGATTCAGACATGCTGCTCCTCGCACTCTAAGCATTTAAATCATCGATGGATTCAGACATGCAGCTCCTCGTACTTTAAGCATGTGAATCATTGATGGAATCAGACATGCAGCCCCTCATAATATTAACACCTGTATCATTGATGAATCCAGAAGTTGATTCACACATGCAGCTCCAGGACACTGTAAAGTCGAACACAACGCTCTATAGCCTGGACAGATCATATGCGCATGTTTAGGCCTATCATTTGCCTCTGTTGCTCACGAGTTGTCTTTAAAAATCAGATGATATACAGCATCTTGGTTTCGAACGGAGTAAGGAGGAGGAGGAGGGTCATAACTACGAAAGAACAAATATCATAACTTGGGAAAAACAGGAGCATAATGGGATTCTCAATCTTGGCTTTACTGCAGTCTTCAGTCTTCGTTATTTAGAGCAACTCGACTTCCATGAAATAAGAGGACATATAAACGTTCAATTCCAGCTACATTCTTATAATTTTCTTACCCCGGTGACATGAATTTTGCCACAAGTAATATTTGTGTTAAATGTATTGTAGTGGAATGTGATATCAAATAGTTTCTATTTATTATAATCAAAATCTCGGCGTTGGTTCAGGTGAAGTATTTAAACTATTTAAAAATAGCGTTTCTTAATTAATTCTATATAGTATTTTAATGAAATTATTTTTTGCATTTATTCAAGTAATACGACTTTCCTTGCTGTTTTTGATCAAATTACATTGCCGTTCCTCTTGTTTTGCCCATAATGATAAAGGCTTTTCTAGAAGCGATGCTGGTGGGCGTCGTTAAAACCACCATCTATGAATAGGGATGCAAATAAGCTACCCCACAGAATGGATTCCAACCGACGCACATATTCACCAATTGAAAAGGAGTGTTTACGATAGGTCTGGATTCACCCGAACTGAAGAGCACCATTTACAATGGGTTAGGATTCAGCCGTTGCAATATTCAATCACTCTTTGCAAACGTGTTTGCCACTTTGTTATGGTGAAGTTTGCAGGATTACAAAACGTGTGTTAATGGCCTTGCTATTAATACTAATTGCCTATGAAACACAGCTTTGCACCGAGTGCTTTGTTTTCTTATTACAGACACGTTTACATGGAAAAATTCTTCCATACGGGTTTGGCTTCATATGTACAGTTGGACACAGGAGTCCCTGGCACACTTTGCCCCAAAGAAGTGAACCATGTCACACCCTTACTTCATAGCGAGTAACCAAACAGATAAATTTAGGCAGTGATGGCAGGTGGTGGGAGGGTTAAACACAGGAACTCACCACGCAGTAATGGTGTGACTGGGTGCATTTCTTTAGAGCGAGGTGTGCCAGGGACTCCTGTGTACAACTGGACATATAGATCTAAATCTTATTACATGACAACGTGAATGTGTAATTCAATCATATCCTTATTTTGCACAAGTAGATGTTCTCCGGGTGTAGGAAGGCCCCATTTTCCAAGATTTTTTTTTTTTTTTTTTTTTTTTTTAATGTCCGACCAAATTTCAGTTCTGTTACCTAATCATATATCGTTCATATAAATCCAGATTATCATCTTACCGGTTATTCTCGTGTATACATATTGTCAATTCTCTTAGAAGTTTGTGATTTAAACCTCCTTTGGTTACACATCCGTCTTCTTTATAGCTACTTTCACAAAGCTCTGTTTTTATTCCTCACTTTTATGCTGATATCCGTAACATTTATGGATTTAAGAATTACACGAAGGGGCTTTTTTTCTTCGTTATTTGTTTGGCAGTAATTATCAGGAAAATGATAATAAAGGATGGGAAATAGTAGATTCATCCAGGTATTTAGAAGTAATTTAGTAGAGGATAAAAGGATAAGTAAGAAGGTAAATTTCTGAATAGTTAAAGGAGCAAGGAAGGCAGCAGGACACGTGCAAAGGATTTGGAAGAGAAGAGCCCCATTTCCATCCGCATCAAATATGTCTATAACTCGTTGTACTAGTAGATTTTGCTGCAGTTCCGGGAGGCTCATAAATTCTTCGACGGACAGAGACCCCGAGTTGTCAAGATCCAGCTTTCGGAATCTCTTTCCTAATCGTCGAATTTCATCAGCATCAACTGCAGAGGAAATTTCAAGGCGTGTTAGAATAACTCAAAGTTCTGATGTATGAATTGATTGGTTAGTTAACTAGTTGTTAGTCGTTTGCATAGTATAAATCGAGTGAGGAGCACTGAAAGCACATCACATGGTTGGATGAAGTGGAGAATATTAAAGGTGATGAATTGGTGAAGGTAAGTCTTTTCTTTCCCACAGTTATCCCTGCATTAAGGGGTCGGTTGCGTGATGCGCCCTCTCCAATTCCTTCAGTCAAAGGCATCCTCTTCCACCAAACCTCTTCTCTCCATATCAGCCTTCGCTTTATTTCGCCATCTAATTCTCTGCCTCCCTCTTGATCTTTTCCCTTAACAGGTTCCTCCCAAGCCCTCCTCACTCTCTCTTTCCACCATCTATTCTCAACACATGCCCACACCATCTCAGATGTGACACTCTTATCCCCTCTGTAATTTTTACTACGCCTGCCATTCTTATTATTTTATACTTTTCCAATCTTTCAAGGAGTGATATACCCATTATCCACCTCAGCATTCTCTTCTCTGTTCTCTCAAGCTTTGGTCAAGTAAAGAAAAGGAACAGAAGTAGAGTCGGGTTTGACTCACGGCTGTTGAGATTTTTATGTAGGTGTATCAAGTGGCAATTGCTATGTCGGTTTTCTGCACAAAGTGTTCATCCTTGATTCTGTTATTTGAATATAACTGTGCCAGTCATGTCAATTAGGGTATTTGATCATTCTTCCTCTCTGAATTTGTAGTGGTTTCACGATCATGTAATTTCAAGCAAAAAATATTCCGGATATGTGAAAATTAGATCATAGCGTGACAATGAAATCTTGAATTATTTGAAATAGGAAAACCTGACAGTTATATTCACGTAATTTTGTACCACGCTTAAAATTTCAATGAAATATGGACAATTTTTACTTGCAAAATTAGATAATTAACTAATTTTTGCCTCCTAAGGTTAATGAAATTATTTTTTCCCACGAAAAAAAGGAAAAAAGACATTAAGCTTTGTGAAGAAAATCTCCGTTAATTAAAATTTAAACCTTTTTTTACAGAATGATGAAGAAGACTCAAAATGTTAATGATGAAATGGATGCATACTTTTTAACCTAATGGATGACAAATGATTCCAGTTGGAGATGTAAAACGATCTTAAATGTTTCTCCTCATACTCTAAGAAATGAGTTTCAAAGGTATTGAAAGTATTAAGAATTGGTTGATAGAGTTTAATCCATAATGTTAAACGAAAATATATATTTTCATGATTTTTTTTTGTGCACAATAAAAGTCACAAAAAGGCTATGAGGACTAACTAATATAGTCTCATAGCAGAGTTTAGGCTCAAACAACAGACAACATTTTCCTCCACTGGAAATCTGAAACAATGTAATGTAGTGAAAGTTTTTAATAGCAATGAGAATACACTTAATACACTAAAATCCTAAATACACGAAAATGGGGTGGGGCTCTATTTTAAGCAGCATTCGTTTTGCTGCCAAGAGTAGGAAGAGGCTAGAATATGCATATCTGGAAACTACTCTATCATTCTGTAAAAAAGGGGGTTTAAATTCTAATTATCAGCAATTTTCTTTTCAAAGCTTCATTTTTTTTCTTTTTGCGGGAAAAAAATCCTTTCACTAACCTTATGAAGTTAAAATGAGTTAATTATCTAATTTTACAATTAAATTTTTTTCCATATTTCATTGAAATTTTAATTGTGATACACAAATAATGTAACTAAAACTGTCAGTTTTTTCTTATTTCAAATAATATAGAATTCCATTATACACGCTATGATGTTGTTTTTACATATCTGGAATATTTTTGCTTAAAATTCATTACATGGTCGTGAAATCCCGACAAATTCAGAGAGGAACAATTATCAAATACCCTGGTTGACATACACGGCACAGTTATATTTTAATAAATGTATAAATGAATGAAGGATGAACACTTTGTGCAAAATAAAAGTCACAAAAAGGATATGAGTACTAACTGATGTACTATCTACCTAAACAGAGTTTAGGCTCAAACAACAGACATTTTCCTCCACAGAAAATCTGAAACAGAATGTAATGTATTGCATTTGCAATAGGAATGAAAATACACTTAATACTGTTAAACACTAAATACACTGAATACACGAAAATTGGGTTGGTGCTTTATTATTAGCAGTATTCGTTTTACTGCCAAAAGTGAGAAGAGGTTAGAATCTGCACATATGGAAACTACTTTCCCACCGGTGAAGTATAAAGAAGTTCTAAATTTCCACCAAGAGTTGATTCTCTCAATCATTAAGGTATCAAGAAGGGATTCATTGAGAAAAATCGTCGGACTGGTGAAGGAACTGATAGCATAATTGAGTCAGACAGTTTACCTGAATTCTGCAACAAAATGCAGAGACGAAGACTAAGAAATTGAGACAATTTTCCACGGATTCTAGGGTCAAATTATTGCTATTGTATTCTTGGCCCCCCAACAAAAAAATAAAAATATAGATGTATAGTTTAAAAAAGAGGAACCTTTTGTTAATTAAGAATTATAATACTTTAGAAAAATATTTGATGGAAGAGGATACTTTTGATAGAAGGCGTTGGAGAGGACGCATTAGGCAACCGACCCCCTAATGTAGGGATAATGATGGGAAAGAATAGTATCTGCAGTAGCTATGAGTCTGCTACAGATACTATCATCATCCTTGATAGTATCACTAATATTACTTATCACTATCGATAAAGATAATAGCGACGATGGCAATCTGGGATTAAAACGAAAAGCTCAAACGTATTACGCCTTGCAATAGATTTCATTCCATCAGTATTCTTGGCTATATCTTTCTTTTGTTCTTATTTCAGGCAGGAAACGAGCAAATCTGGCCGAGGCTACATAACAACACTAACTGACTTCTTTAGCGCCGATTGTATCTGAAAGCACGACTTGTGGTGAGTACTTGATCTTG
This sequence comes from Palaemon carinicauda, assembly GCF_036898095.1. NCBI lineage: Eukaryota > Metazoa > Arthropoda > Malacostraca > Decapoda > Palaemonidae > Palaemon > Palaemon carinicauda. Next base: position 7,895,403 of record NC_090745.1, read on the forward strand.
CTTCATTGGTCTCTCCTGTACACATAATTGCTTTGAGATTCGTCCACGAACGACTATTTATTCGCTTAGCGCTAGTGACTCTCCCATAGATACTATTAATACAAGTATCTTTGTATATATATATATATATATATATATATATATATATATATATATATATATATATATATATATATATACGTGCGTGTATAGTATTAGTATATATATGTATATATATATATATATATATATATATATATATATATATGTATATATATATATATATATATATATATATATATATATATATATATATATATATATATATGTATATATATATATATATATATATATATATATATATATGTATATATATATATATATACATATATATATATTGATAGATCGATTGGTAAATTCATCCCTGCAGGCATTGTTTTGGTTCAGAGCATAGGTTCGAATCCTTGCCCAGCCAGAAGCATTTATCCTAAATGAATTTCCAGTGGATATACTGTACATTCCCAAAGGTAGAAATCGGTATTAAACGCCGTTGTGGTTGATATATACATTGATTAAAATCATGAGTGTTAGTGATGCATAATCATGTATACATATGTGTGTGTTTGAATAAGAGTATATATTCAGAACGCATCGTTTATGTTGCTATCGTTAGTATCGTTATCGTTATCGTTCATGTTTGTATTTAGTTGGATTTTTTTAATATTTCGGCGAGGGACAACTTCATTGATTTTATGTGTGTGTGCGTGTGTGTGTGTTTAGTTTCAAACTAAACATTTTATTGTAGTTTACCTCCCCAAACATTTCCCCAAAATGAAGGTAATTATTTATGGTAACAAAACGATTAAAGTTACATATCAAATTCATGAAAACTTATTTTATATTATCATTTAATATCATCATCATTATAATCATCATCATCATCAGCCATTACTTGTTCATTGCTGAGCAAAGGCCTCGGACATGTCCTTCCGCTCTCGTCTGTTTATGGTCTTTATGTGGCAATTTATACCCGAATAGTTTCTTAATTCGTCAATCTATCGTCTTCCCTTCCATCCCCTGCTTCGTTTACAATCTCTAGGGATCCATTCTGTTATTCTTAATGTCCATCTATTATCTGTCATTTTCATTACATGTCCTTTTAATATAGAAAGGAATAAACCGAAATTCCGATAATGCGCATGGTGCAACAAAATGCCATTTAATTGGGAATTGCTTTCCAAGCTGAAACATATATATATATATATATATATATATATATTTATACAATATGTATATATATATATATATATATATTTATACATATATATTTATATATATATATATATATATATATATATATATATATATATATATATATATATTTATACATATATATATTTATATACAGTATATATGTATATATATACATATATATACATATGTGTGTATGTACATATATATGTATGTATATATATATATATATATATATACACATATGTATATATATATATACATATATATATATATATATATATATATATATATATATGTATATATACATATATATATATATATATATATATATATATATGAACCATTTTGACCGTCGACGAGAGGAATTCCTTTCACAGTAACGGAACGAAGACGGCTGAAATTTTGTAAAAAACATCACATGATAGTTTTTGTTTTAACGCGACCCTATTCCTTCCTATAAATGACTCGCCACTAAAATTTGTGTTAACGACTTAATGAGCTGTTTGGGAGCGGAAATTGCTTGTTAAAAGCAGGTCGTTGCGTAACCGGCCGAGATCAATATGTGAAGAGATTGAGGATATTAAATCCATTCCAGTCAAAGCAGAGAAAGAGAAATTTGCAACAACAGTTATGGACATCTGGAACTAGTAGGTGTGTAAATACAGCTATGGGAAGTAATGCCCCCCTGGGCTACACACATGCATACATACTTATACACCATATATATATATAATATATATATATATATATATATATATATATATATATATATATATATATATACATGCACACACATGTGTATATATATATATATATATATATATATATATATATATATATATATGTGTGTGTGTGTGTGTGTGTACTGTTAAAAACACCGTAATTTTAATCGGATATTCTCCGTAAGAATATACTTTTCTCTGCCGTATTTCAGAAAAATACAGACGGCCGTAATTTTCCCCTAACTTTTTTATTACCTTTTACGGGTTGGTGACCGTAATATCACTCCTTTACGTCAATATATCCGTTTTTAAAACTGTAAAAATCCTGGAATAAATGTTGCCAGGCTCTTTTTGTTTTATGATGCAAATTTTTAAGTTTATATATACACCATGACACGTGAGTTTCATACTTTTAGATATTAAGCCACTAATAGCGTTCTTATATCGAATTCACTCTGCCTCAGGAATAAAGACTGAAGTAAAGGCACTTATCATATTTTTCATAGTATTTTTTTCTTTGGAGACCTTTTGTAATAGTTCTTACTGCAATGTATTTCTATTTCTAACTTTTCAATGATATTTAATATTAATGATTCCATATAGCCATAAATTACGGAAATATAAGAGAGGGTTAAAATTGTAAGTACCATCTATAGAGACGTTAAGTACCGTCCTGAAGCTTACAAGTGTCCTTTCTTAATAATATGGCAGATTAAATGATTTTCTCAGAAGAATTATGGAAATGGGGATTCAAACACCGTTTTCGGCACTGTAACTCTTTAAGAGTTACTCCTTAATTTCAGCTGATTGACCGTTTGTAAATCGAAGATGGAAGCCATTTTCCAAGATGTTCCCTCAACCAGACTTGAAGATTTACTTATCCTCATAAGAATTGATGGAGTTCATGAAATAAGGTAATTGTAAGTGACTGTACATTTTTGAGATTATGAAGCTGATTTTATTGCCACTAAAACCTCATCATGCATAAGCTCTAAGTGTAAAAAAAATAATATCCCAACACTTCTTAGCTAACCAAAATTCAGTTAAGCAACCTCACCTAAATTGAGTCTGTTTTAGATAATATCTAGATTCTAGATGAAGTACTGATCTTTCTGGAGTAATGGCACTGACTGAATGATCAGACTGAGGTGTAACGCAAATTCAGGAACCTAATTGTATCCCTTTCAGTAGTGTCCATTAAAGAGGAAGGTAAAAAGTCGAAGCCACGGCCCAGACTTACAAAAGTTCACTAGGCTCTGGTTTGACCATTTGTTGCTTTTGTCAACAAGACAAAGGTGAAACTCGTTACTCACCACGACAAGACCCTATTAAAAAGGCTCTGATATCTAAAGTTGCACAACAAAGGATATTCCCTTTTTCATTCTATCAATGCAATACCTATAAAGCTTAACCCAGGAAGGCTGGATGAAATTGTTGGGAAAGAGCAAACTTTGCAGTAAAACATAGGATTCTACCATGAGACTTATTGGGTTTGGGGTAATAGGATAAAATTACGTAGAGCTCAGAAAAGGTCAACTTCTAAAGTAGCTGCAGAAAGAAATAACTGCAGTAATTTACAACCAAAGACTGGCAGCAACACAAAAGCAGAAAAATCTTACAAAAATTCGTACAAAATATTTTGTACGAGAAGTTGCACAAAAATTGATGCATCACCCCAATTGCTTTGTATAATGGTACAAGAGAGAACAAGCCCATATTGATTCACAGAAACAATAACTACATGATAAGGATAAAGATGTTTACTCAATTGTACAAGTTAGTTACTCACCTGACTTAGTATACAGTATATGTTTATGATAGTGCCAGTTATCCATCCATTTTTAAACTTAATCACTTATATGAGCATGATAAAGTGCAATTTAGCCTAATGGTCAGATCACTTGTTACTATGATATCCCGTCTTATTTCCTGACCTAGGCCTTAACGGCATTAATGAATTTTATAAATGTAGTGAATAAAGAGATACTGTAAGGAGAAGGATATCTCTTTTATATCCCGTTGGAAAATATCTAAGAGTATCTAAGAGCAAATATGGTGAGGAAATTCACCAAGCTAAAGTTGCTGCTGCTATTCGATGAGACATGCCACAACACATCACAATTCTGTGGCACATTTCATATATAGGTTGCATTGAAGATGCCTTCTCAACATCAGTCTAATCACTTCGGCACTTTGGTCGGATGATTGAACCTGGTGCAGATACAGCTCCAAATGGCATAACATCCAAATATGATATGAAAAGTCAAAGGCTTATAACTAGCACTATCCTGAGGAAAACCAGATAATACTCCTGTAATCTTTTTGGTCTTCATGAACAACTACTCTTTGTAATTTGTTGGTTAAGTATTTGATACCGATAAGAAGAAAGGATTTACCAACCTCCATCTATTGAAGTTTGAAAACAAAGACCTTCTGATTAACAATACGGGAAAGGTTCCATGACCATAACTCATTGTGGCAGGGATAAAGGTGCCATCTTCTTCAACTGGTAGCATAACATCATCTTTCTCTCTGGTTAATCAATATTGCAGACTGTTGTAGCTAATTATTTCTCAAGCTGTATTGTCCAGTTTGATAAGGGACTTACTGCATGTTTGGTTGTTATATATAGGTGTTATGTAGTTTTCAAATAAAGAAAGTTTGTTCCACAAAATCATTACGGTTCTTATGCCAACCTATTTGTGATAATGAACAGGCTGACATAAATCTTTTTATAGTAGATATATGAAATATCGGTTTAAATGTTGTTAACGTTTTTAAAATATTTTATTTTAATTGTTCATTACATCTTATATCGTTTAATCATTTCTTTATTTCCTTTCATATCTGGGCTATTTTTCTCTGTGGGATCCCTTGGGCTTATAGCATCTTGCTTTTCTAACTAGGGCTGTAGCTTAGCTAGTAATAATAATAATAATAATAATAATAATAATAATAATATCACTACTACTACTACTACTATTACTTCTACTACATCTACTACTACTACTACTACTACTACTACTACTACTACTACTACTAATAATAATAATAATAATAATAATAATAATAATAATGATTCTTAGTCCAATAAGTTATATTTTTATACGCTTTACCTAGGAGGTATTTGGTTAGCTAGTATTCTTTGGATCTTAATATTGCATTTAAATTATACGGAGCCACCGAATATCCGCTTTAGTATTTCTATATTATAAAACTAATCTCCAAGATTTGGTATCTGTATAACACACAAGGAAAATTTTAATAGTGATAAAGGCATAAGAGGTGAATAAAAGAAATTTTTATTCAGAATTATTATACATTTAATTCCATATCGATAGAATGTAACGATTGTGAAGCAATAAGCTATTTTTCATTGCCAGTGGCAATGGACTTTTATCAAGAGAGAGAGAGAGAGAGAGAGAGAGAGAGAGAGAGAGAGAGAGAGAGAGAGGAGAGAGAGAGAGAGAGAGAGAGAGTATTCTTTACTTTCAATTTGTCAAGTCGGGAGTGACAGGAAAGGGAAAATGTTAGATGGACCTTTCTCCTCTTTTTTATTTTTCCCCCGAAAATAGGGAGGTGAAGTGAGGAATGTCAGGTCGGGTGACAGCAAGTTGTCGCTTTAGCAACAAAACAAAGTCGAACGTAATTGGTTTTCGTTGGACAATTAAGGTAATTCAGTCTTATTGGGTCTTTAAAAGAATTGGTGAAATCTTTTAAAGAATAAGCTAATTATGAAACTCCTTGTAAGACTGATTTTATTAAAAAATGTTCATATAATTTTCTCTCCTTTTTCTTATTCCTGAGCACTATAGGTTGTGATTATATATTTAGGTATAGAATAGCTCTGGTAAGCAGCTGTTGTAGGAGGTCACTCTGAAGTCAACCATTGGGTAGTGCCATAGCCTCTGTACCACGGTCTTCCTCTGTCTTGGGTTAGAGATCTCTTGCTTGAGGGTGGACCCAGGCACACTATTCTATCTGTTTCCTTATTTCCTTTCCTCACCGGGCTATATTTCTTGTTGGAGCCCTTAGCCTTATAGCATCCTGCTTTTTCAATTAGTGTTGTACATTACATATAATAATAATAATAATAATAATAATAATAATAATAATAATAATAATAATAATTAAGGCTTTTATAAGGTAGTATGTTGGCCAGGACACCAGCCACCCGTTGAGATACTACCGTTAGAAAGTTATTGAGTCCTTTGACTGGTCAGACGCTACTACATTGGATCCTTCCCTGGATGCGGCTCATTTTCCCTTTGCCTACACATAGACCGATTAGTCTGGCCTATTCTTTACTTATTCTCCTCTATCCTCATACACTTGACAACACTGAGATTACTAAACAATTCTACTTCGCTCAAGGGATTAACCACTGTATTGCAGTTGTTCAATGACTACTTTCCTCTTGGTAACGGTAGAAGAGACTAGCCTCTGTACCATGACGTTCCACTGTCTTGGATTAGAGCTATATTTATTGATGGTACACTCAAGCACTCTATTCCTTATTTTCTTTCCTCTTGAAGCTATATTCCCTGTTGGAGCCCTCGGGCTAATAGCATCCAGTTTTTTCAATTAGGGTTGTACCTTACCTAATAATAATAATAATAATAATAATAATAATCAAGGCTGTTAAAAGGTAATTTCGGAGGTGGGATGCGTCATTGTATGGAAGAAAAGGACGAGAACAAAAAAGAGAAAATCTGGAGAC
>NC_090745.1:7907077-7909577 GCF_036898095.1 Palaemon carinicauda
TGGCCCTGACTAGTACAGCTCTACTGATCATAGTGATACACAAACCTTTTCACCACGTTAAGGTATCCTAACTCAAAAAGGGATATATATATATATATATATATATATATATATATACTGTATATACAGTATATGTATGCGTATGTATTTTTTTATATGTATATGTGTGTTTATACACAAGCATATATTCATATTATATATTCATGTAGGTGCTGTATATATTTATGCATACACATATGTTTATGTATGTATATGCGTTCGTAGTATTTGTGTTTATGTAAATCGTATGTGTAAAGTTTTATTCATCCATATGTAAATTCTGGTGCTTATTCTGCTTGATAAAATATTTCCCCCCTTACTTGAAGCATCTCAAACTTCCAAATATCATCCAACCAAAAAGAGTTTATAAAATTCCGGAGCAAAAACTTTCATACCAAATTTTCTTGTTTACCGTTTGATGTGAATACAAATGTACTTGAATTGTAAAACGCGTTTTCTTGTATCCAGTTATGTAATTGTTCATATTTGAAATTTATTACCTTATCAAGCAGATCATGGTAGATTAATGTGTCTTTAAAAGGAGTTTATAAACGGTAAGAGATTTTGACGGTTTGTCTTTTTCATCAAAATGTTGTCAATGCAAAATTGTGAAGGAAGCCATCAAGGAGCAACCAATTGAGATTTTCGTGAAATCTCCCTATATGATAATATATGACAATGTGTATATATATATGTATATATATATATATACATATATATATATATATATATATATATATATATATATATGTATATATATATGATTTATATATATATACATATATATATATATATATATGATTTTTTAATATATATATATATATATGCATATATATGTGTATATATATATATATATATATATATATATATATATATATATATATATATATATATATATATGTATATATGCATATATATTTATATACATATACATATACATGTACATATTCAAGTCACACTCAGCGACAAGACATATAACTATTGGTCTCTCCCCGCCCCTCGGGTAATGGGAGAGGATTAGTCATAACCTGGGAAAAGGGGTTTTAATTACGAAAGCAGAGGAGTTGGGGAGCTGGGAAGGGTTGAACCTGTGTGTGGGTGTGCGTGAACTTGTATATCTATCTAAATGTTTAATGTCATTTTTGACGGCTCGGGTACACCAGGTAGATATGTTGCGAAATATCGTTAGGTTGGGCGAATTCATTTCATGATTACAGATTATCCGAGTTCAATTTGTGGGGAAGGAAATGTGTTCATAAAAGTTTAAGGTTCAAACGCCACTCTTGAATGGCAGAGGCCAGGGACAGTGACATTGTCCTAGCAAGCAGGGCAATCTCGTAGAGACTGACTATGTATACATACGATCAGCGCCCAAACGCCCTCTCCATCCAAGCTAGGACAAGGAGGGCCAGGCAATGACTGGTGATGACTCAGCAGGTAAACCTATAGGTTTCCCCAAATCCCCCATCCTTAGCTCATGGGATTTGAACACCAGTCTGGTGATCACCACATTCAGGGACGTTACCAAATAAGCCACCACAACCATTCAACTGAACGTAAAGGTGTATTAAATATATAATCTTGGATTGGCCTCTATCTGAAAACTTGCTTCCGCTATCAAAGCAAGTTGAGAAAGGATGTAGTTTGTAGTCAAAACCCAGGTAATTATCAGATAGAAAAATTCTCTTGGGTCCTTTGTCTTTTAAGGAGCTTATTATGGGTATCAAAAAATATTTATACGGTGAACAGTTAAACAATCAGCCGATACTTCTGTACTTCATGGGTCGATACAAAGTAAAAATCTAGAGATTATTTGAAATAATTTAGCCTTTTATGTTAAAAGCAAAAAGCTAACGCATTTCGAATAACTTTCATTATGAAATAAATTACGTTAGAAAACTAAGACAAACAGTTTGTTACAGAGCTGGCAAAATATTTATCACAGGAAACCAGTGTATTTAGACAGGGAAACCAATGCGTTCCCCATTATCAGAAGGGGAACATTACATTGAAAGTAGAAATTTCATTTTCGTATAAATTAAATTTTCTTTGAAGATACACTAAATCTTTATTTTGACATTTTTGACTACTTTGTTCATCCAAATACTCAAGTCTTATTGTTAATTGTGACGATTATGCAAATAAATTGAATTGAATGAAAGTCAGTGCTGTCCTAATGCAAACTGTTTTAACTTCAACGTTTATATTTACAAAAATACGATTTTTTTTCACAAAATTAAGGGCGAGGGAACGATAGGGAGAAAATATTATCAGCGATGACAGAAATCCAATAATTTGTAATATTGTGTTTTGTTCTGCCTTTGATGCTTTTTACCAGACATTGTTTTGACACCAGCCGATAATTCAAGAGCGATCTGAGCATCAAGAGAGAAGCTTTTCGTTGGCCATTAATTAGACTGTTCGTTTTGCTGTTAATATCGATCGTTTTATTTCACCACTT
>NC_090745.1:7919577-7929577 GCF_036898095.1 Palaemon carinicauda
AACTTCATTAACTTTGACTTATATTTTTTTATTCATTAAAATATTACATCGGCTTTTCTTACAAGGGTTGGGTATATATATATATATATATATATATATATATATATATATATATATATATATATATATATATATATATACAGTATATAATTCGAAAAATTATGAGATAGAAAAGAATTTTACTAAAAACAACAAAGCTGACATTGATATTCCGAACTAGACAAAACAGGAAAGGAAAATATAAATCATCATTAGTTATTGAAATCAATTGTCAGAAGCCACGTGAAATGGACCATTGGAAACAATGGGGAAATAATTCAACAGGAAACGAAATATATCACGAAGCATTTTTGGTCGGATTTCCAGTAAGGTAACGATGCATAGGCGTCTTTTACTCTCTGGTGATCGCTAGACTAGGGTTCGAGTCCTGCTCAAAATTGTTAGTTTCTTTGGTCGCTGCAACCTCGCCATCCTTGTGAGCTAAGTATGAGGGGTTTGGGGGAGCCTATAGGTGTATCCGCCATTCATGAGTGGCCTTTAAACCTTTAAACATGGTCGAAGAAGTGCTTAAGGTAAAAGGATTCATAGAGAAACTAATAGAGCCCCTCCAAAGATGTAACAGTAATGGAGAAATAAAGTAAAACAAGAAGTTAAGTCTCTTGGCAGATAGAAACACTAAGAACAAGAGCAATCAGAGATTTCAGACCTCCGCCACTGAATATTGCCAACATTTCATTCATGTCTACGGACGAAACACTTCTTTTTTCATATGCTGACCGTTGAGGAATCTACTGAAGCATTTAACTAAAGTCTACAGACAGCGCACCCCTTTTTCATATGCAAATTCGGATCTTACTATCCGGATCCGGGTCATCTCCAAAATTTAATGGGCTCGTCCATGGCCTACGATCTATCTATAGTGAAGATTTCGTTAAAATCCGTAAAGTAGTTTTGACGTAATCTTGTCTACAGAAAGCGACAGACAAGTAAATTTGATATACGGACTCGATTTTATAACCTCTTTGGCGGAGGTAGGCTAATGATATATTAAGACAAGTAACATCAAAAGTTTCGTGTTTGAAATGACAAGTAAATACAGAATTCAAATATATTCTTGAATAGAGACTGGAAAACATTATTAAAAGATAAAGAAAATATATTAAATATGAAGAATGCGAAAAGTTATTATGAAATGTTGTGCAAATGTTCTGCTTAAAACGGCAAGAAAAATTTTTTATATAATCATTTAGAAAATTTGAGCGATTTGTCAATAGAAGATTTTGTACCAACAAAGAATAAACATCATATTTGTTTGAAGAAAGATATGAAAAGTATAAGAATCTTTGGAATAATCTTTAATATTTGAGGAAAAATGTGTGCCCTTATTCTTTAAGATAATACAAGTTTCGTATTCTTTCATTTTTTGTCTTTTCTCCCCGAAGGAAATCTGATATGGGAGAGAGACGTCGTCCCTATATCATTATGATCAGAAATCGGAGAACGAGGAAATTGCCCCGTAACCAGAATGTTGTTATTACTGGGAGTCTTCCTGATCATGTTCTAAGAACAGACATTAAACTAGATAGCAGTCACCAATTTTAACTCGTTATGGGGATACGGTCCGCTGTGAAAAATTTGCCGTAAAAAAAGGTAAATAATCCTCTAATAAATGTTGCCAGGCAATTATCGTATTAAAAACGGTTATTTTGACGTAAAGGAGTGATATTACGGTCACCAACCCGTAAAAGATAATAACAAAGTAGGATAACAATTACGGCCGCCTGTATTTTACTGAAATATGGCTGAGAACAGCATATTTCTACGGAGAATTTCCGATTAAAATTACGGCAAAACTGTAATAGTCATGACCGCTCATACTAAGATTGTTTGCTGTGAGCGATCAGACTAAAGTCTCTCACCATCACCAATCCGCAGTGGCCAGCGTGGTGGTGAAATGGCCAACCTCAAGACGTGAATAAAGACATGTCTGAGGCCTATGTCCTGCATTGGACTAGAAACGGTTGCATTTGTTGTTGTTGTTGTTGATGATGATATAAGTTTGACATAAGGAAGTGATTTAACTCTGACGAACGGATAAAAACTTTGATGTATAGCCTAACTTTAGCAATTTAATGAAATCTGCGATGGAAACTCAAATAAAATGAAAACTGAAGGTTCCTCTGGAATTGCATTGTTATGCCAATTTTCAACCGATGCCGTTTTATTCCCGTCTTCGGATATGGTTTCATTTTCCAATTCCAAAACATTGGTAACTTATAAGATTTTATTAAACTTGTTCAATCTTCCTGTTTCTAAACCTCTGGTACAGTACCACCATTTTCTATTTGTTCGCAAGGGAGAAAAGCTGTCAAAAAAAAAAAAAAAAAAAATCGCACAGCCAATTTTCTACCTTTGAAATATTTTTTTTAGAAAATAGTTACTTTTGATTCTTTTATTGATAACTAGCTTTATTATTATTATTATTATTATTATTATTATTATTATTATTATTATTATTATTATTATTATTATTATTATTATTATTATTATTATTATTATTAGGTAAGCTACAATCCTAGTTGAAAAAGCAGGATGCTATAAGCGCAAGAGCTCCAATAGGGATAAATAGGCCAATAAGGAAAGGAAATAAATAAAGTACAAGAGAAGTAATGAACAATAAAATAAAACATTTTAAGAACAGTAACATTAAAACAGATCTTTCATATATAAACTACAAAAAGAGACAAGTCAGCCTGTTCAACATAAAAACATCAATACTTATCGTAATTTTGTGCTGTGCTGACTGGCCTCCCAGACCCAACACTGTGTCTTATGGGCCAAATTTCATAAAGCCGTCCAAATGTCAAGTATTGCTCCCATAATTCATTTTTCTTTTCAACGTTCGGTTGGGAGTCACATTGCGAATAGATAAAACTGAATATTTAAATTGGTATTTATACCCGCACATTCACACACATACATTCAACTCTTCCTACCCCTCCCCTTATCCTAACTACCTCTCTGGGTACCCCCTCTTACCAGAATATGACTACTCCCTCTCCCCCCTACACCGATGGACGGAGGGGGACCGAGTAGTCATACGTTTGGCAATGCCACTCAAATATATATATATATATATATATATATATATATATATATATATATGTGCGTGTGTATATATATATATATATATATATATATATATATATATATATATATATATATATATATATATATATATATATATATCTCGAGATATTTGTTCGTTTGAAATAAAAGAATTGAAATGAATTGAAATGTGCAGAAAAAAAAAGAAAAAAATAAATAAATATTGGAAGGATTCTTTATAGGTATGGCTGTATTTCAGACGGGAGGGAGCAGTTGAATGTAAATAGTGAAAGAGGGAATAGAAAGTAGGGCGTAGAGTAGATTGGAAAAGGGGTGAGGAAAGGGTCAAGATAAAATGTAATAGTTGTGAAGGAAGAAACGCAATAGGGAAAGAGGCCAAAGCAGCAGTGTCTGCACCATCTGATTCTGGTCCAGAGGATGAAATGCTCAAGTTGGACGGAGGTGGGACAAGATGGATGCCTTATCTCTGGTGGAGGAGAGTCTGTGAATAAAGAGAGGAAAAGGGAAAAGGGACGAGGGGAGGAGAGAGAGAGCGAGCACGGTGCCAGTATATTTTTCTCACTCTCTCTCTCTCTCTCTCTCTCTCTCTCTCTCTCTCTCTCTCTCTCTCTCTGCAAATAACATAGTGTCTTCAGATAACGTGAGTCAGCATATTATGTATAGGTTACTATGTTGATTTCAAATGAAGAAGTAAATTATTAAATATCATATATATGTAAAGTATTTGTTTCCTGGTTTTTTAACCAGTTTTCATGTATATCATATATGTAATAGAGAAAAAGCACACAAATTATTATTATTATTATTATTATTATTATTATTATTATTATTATTATTAGTTTTTCATTTATTATACTCATAAATCAGTAAAATTCTAAAAGAAAATGAACCATTAGGTTTATCTCACACTGAATCAAGATGTCAAATAGTATTCTGCATCAAAACAGAAGGTAAACAAATAAAAGAAAAAATGTTGGTAATATTGACTCTCTGCCGGACCCTCGCATTGCGACATTAAACAGTGAATTTCAAAATTCTTTTGTTTACAAATCCCTCGTCCATGAGGGGCTGATGAATCGCTAAAGGATTTTCATGTTTGTGTAAATATGATTCTTGAAAAAAGAAATCAACTTTTTTCATATCACATTTAAGTGTCCTTAAGGATCTTAAGGATAATCGAATGCTCTTTGCGATTTAGATAATATGCTCATCAGTTTGGTCATGTTTGTCTGTTTGTTTATTATTTTTATCTACGTTTTTCTGTTTGCATTGCGAGTTAAGATAACGGTGGATGGAAGTTTCTGCATTTTTTGTTAAAAGTTTTCACAATTTATTCACTTCTATTGCTATAAATCATATGTCCCTCTTAAAGGAATTCAGACTGTAATCTCGTTACCTGTGGAGGGTAATATACAGTTGGACACAGGAATTCCTGGCACACCTCTCTCTGAAGGAGTGCAACCTGTCACACCATAACTGCAAGGCGAGTTCCGGTGGGTGGCCTCACCCACAACTCTGCCCTCTCTCCCTACTCTATCTGTTTGGTTATTCGCCGCACGAGGTGTGCCAGGAATTCCGGTGTACAACTGTACTAGAGAGATTGTAGGATATGGTGTCTTGGTGGGTGTTACAAGGATCATGGAGGAGGTTGTGCTGTTAGCCTGAGCTCTGTAAAATGATGACTAGAAATTGCTATAAGAAAAAGGGAAAGCTTTTGGCATCTGACATTATCACATACTTCAATCTATTTTCCCAAACAGAATTCAACGATGTTCAAGCGAAGACCAGAAGTAGAATGAGAGTTTTGATTATACTAAGAATAAAGCCAAAATATAATGTGTATGTGGTACTTTGTTCACATAGTATAGAATTAAAGTTCGGTATGCAAGTCCCCCTCCCCACCCAGCTCCGTCTTAAAGAAGAGAGTTTGATTATATAAATAATTTTTTGTTTTGATGGTGCAACAGATCAGTTACTTAATAGTGATATTGGATGTCTTTTCCTCATTTGTTTCATAATGTATTTCCCTGAACATTCTGTGTCTTGTGATACAAACGTCCCTTATTTCATTTTGAACTTTCACTCGGCATCGAATTTCTCTTGTTCTCCCTTTTTCCTAAATTCAGCCACATACCTGGATTGGGAATCTGTAATTACATGAACTGGGAATCTGTAATTATGTAAATTGGGAAGCTGTAATTAAATGCACTGGGAATCTGTCATTACCTGAAATGGGAATCTGTAATTACATGAACTGGGAATTCATAATTACTTGAATTGGGAATCTTTAATTACATGAACTGGGAATTCATAATTACCTGAATTGGGAATCCGTAGTTAAATGAACTGGGAATTCATAATTACCTGAATTGGGAATCCGTAGTTACATGAACTGGGAATTCATAATTACCTGAATTGGGAATCTTTAATTACATGAACTGGGAATTCATAATTACCTGAATTGGGAATCCGTAGTTAAATGAACTGGGAATCCATAATTACCTGAATTGGGAATCCGTAGTTAGATGAACTCGGAATCCATAATTACCTGAATTGGGAATCTGTAATTACATGAACTGGGAATCCATAATTACCTGAATTGGGAATCCATAGTTACATGAACTGGGAATCCATAATTACTTGAATTGGGAATCCATAGTTACATGAACTGGGAATCCATAATTACCTGCATTGGGAGTCTGTAATTACATGAACTGGGAATCCATAATTACCTGAATTGGGAATCCATAATTACCTGAATTGGGAATTTGTAATTACATGAACTGGGAATCCATAATTATATGAATTGGGAATGTGTAATTACAGAACTGGGAATCCATAATTACCTGAATTGGGAATCCATAGTTACTTAAACTGGGAATCCATAATACTTGAAATGGGAATATTTAGTTACATGAACTCGGAATCCATAATTACCTGAATTGGGAATCTTTAATTTCATGAACTGGGAATCCATAATTACCTGAATTGGGAATCTGTAATTACATGAAATGGGAATCCATAATTACCTGAATTGGGAATGTGTAATTACATGAACTGGGAATCCATAATTGCCTGAATTTGGAATCCATAGTTACATGAACTTGGAATTCATAATTACCTGAATTGGGAATCTGTAATTACATTAACTGGGAATCCATAATTACCTGAATTAGGAATCTGTAATTACATGAATCTGGAATCCATAATTACCTGAATTAGGAATCTGTAATTACATGCCATTGGAATCCATAATTAATTGAATTGGAAATCTGTAATTACATGAACTGGGAATCCATAATTACCTAAATTGGGAATCTGTAATTAAATGACCTTGGAATCCATAATTAATGAATTGGAGATCTGTAACTACCTGAATTGGGAATCTGTAATTCTATAAACTGGGAATCTACAATTACCTGATTTGGGAATCTGTAAATAAATGAACTGGGAATCCATAAATACCTGAATTGAGAATCTGTAATTACTTAAACTAGGAATCCATAATTACCTGAATTGGGAATCTGTAATTACATGACCTTGGAATCCATAATTGATTGAATTGAAAATCTGTAATTATCTGAATTGGGAATCTGTAATTACATGAACTGGGAATCTGCAATTATCAGAATTGGGAATCTGTAATTATATGAACTGGGAATCCATGATTACCTGAATTGGGAATCTGTAATTACATGAACTGGGAATCTGTAATTACCTGAATTGGGAATCTGTACTTACATGAATTGGGGATCCATAATTGCCTGAATTAGGAATCTGTAATTAAATGACCTTGGAATCCATGATTAATGAATTGGAAATCTGTAATTACCTGAATTGGGAATCTGTAATTACATTAACTGGGAATCCATAATTACCTGAATTAGGAATCTGTAATTACATGAATCTGGAATCCATAATTACCTGAATTGGGAATCTGTAATTACATGACATTGGAATCCATGATTAATTAAATTGGAAATCTGTAATTACATGAACTGGGAATCCATAATTACCTAAATTGGGAATCTGTAATTAAATGACCTTGGAATCCATAATTAATGAATTGGAAATCTGTAATTACCTGAATAGGGAATTTGTAATTCTATAAACTGGGAATCTGCAATTACCTGATTTGGGAATATGTAAACAAATGAACTAGGAATCCATAATTACCTGAATTGGGAATTTGTAATTACTTAAACTAGCAATCCATAATTACCTGAATTGGGAATCTGTAATCACATGACCTTGGAATCCATAATTACCTGAATTGGGAATCTTTAATTTCATGAACTGGGAATCCATAATTACCTGAATTGGGAATCTGTAATTACATGAAATGGGAATCCATAATTACCTGAATTGGGAATGTGTAATTACATGAACTGGGAATCCATAATTGCCTGAATTTGGAATCCATAGTTACATGAACTTGGAATTCATAATTACCTGAATTGGGAATCTGTAATTACATTAACTGGGAATCCATAATTACCTGAATTAGGAATCTGTAATTACATGAATCTGGAATCCATAATTACCTGAATTAGGAATCTGTAATTACATGCCATTGGAATCCATAATTAATTGAATTGGAAATCTGTAATTACATGAACTGGGAATCCATAATTACCTAAATTGGGAATCTGTAATTAAATGACCTTGGAATCCATAATTAATGAATTGGAGATCTGTAACTACCTGAATTGGGAATCTGTAATTCTATAAACTGGGAATCTACAATTACCTGATTTGGGAATCTGTAAATAAATGAACTGGGAATCCATAAATACCTGAATTGAGAATCTGTAATTACTTAAACTAGGAATCCATAATTACCTGAATTGGGAATCTGTAATTACATGACCTTGGAATCCATAATTGATTGAATTGAAAATCTGTAATTATCTGAATTGGGAATCTGTAATTACATGAACTGGGAATCTGCAATTATCAGAATTGGGAATCTGTAATTATATGAACTGGGAATCCATGATTACCTGAATTGGGAATCTGTAATTACATGAACTGGGAATCTGTAATTACCTGAATTGGGAATCTGTACTTACATGAATTGGGGATCCATAATTGCCTGAATTAGGAATCTGTAATTAAATGACCTTGGAATCCATGATTAATGAATTGGAAATCTGTAATTACCTGAATTGGGAATCTGTAATTACATTAACTGGGAATCCATAATTACCTGAATTAGGAATCTGTAATTACATGAATCTGGAATCCATAATTACCTGAATTGGGAATCTGTAATTACATGACATTGGAATCCATGATTAATTAAATTGGAAATCTGTAATTACATGAACTGGGAATCCATAATTACCTAAATTGGGAATCTGTAATTAAATGACCTTGGAATCCATAATTAATGAATTGGAAATCTGTAATTACCTGAATAGGGAATTTGTAATTCTATAAACTGGGAATCTGCAATTACCTGATTTGGGAATATGTAAACAAATGAACTAGGAATCCATAATTACCTGAATTGGGAATTTGTAATTACTTAAACTAGCAATCCATAATTACCTGAATTGGGAATCTGTAATCACATGACCTTGGAATCCATAATTGATTGAATTGAAAATCTGTAATAATCTGAATTGGGGATCTATAATTGCATGAATTGGGAATCTGCAATTACCTGAATTGGGAATCTGTAATTACAAGAACTGTAAATCCATAATTACCTGAATTGGGAATCTGTAATTACATGACATTGGAATCCATAAATAATTGAATTGGAAATCTGTAACTACCTGAATTGGGAATCTGTAATTACATGAACTGGGAATCCACAATTACCAGAATTGGGAATCTGTAATTATATGAACTGGGAATCGATGATTACCTGAATTGGGAATCTGTAATTACATCAACTGGGAATCTGTAATTACCTGATTTGGGAATCTGTACTTACATGAATTGGGAATCCATAATTACCTGAATTAGGAATCTATAATTACATGAACTGGGAATCCACAATTACCTGAATTGGGAATGTTTATTTACATGACCTTTGGAATCCATAATTAATTGAATTGGAAATCTTTATTTACCTGAATTGGGAATCTGTAATTACATGAACTGGGAATCCACAATTAATTGAATTGATAAGCTGTAATTATATGAGCTAGGAATCCATAATTACCTGAATTGGGAATCCGTAGTTACATGAATTAGGAATCTGTAAATACATAAACTGGGAATCCATAATTACCTGAATTAGGAATCTGTAATTACATAAACTGGGAATCAGTCATTACCTGAATTGGGAATGTGTGATTACAGGAACTGGGAATCCATAATTACCTGAATTGGGAATCTGTAATTACATGACATTGGAATCCATAATTAATTGAATTGGAAATATTTAATTACCTGAATTGGGAAGCTGTAATTACATGAACTGGGAATCCGCAATTGCCTGAATCTGGAATCTGTAATTATATGAGCTGGGAATCCATAATTACCTGAATTGGGAATCTGTAATTACATGAACTGGGAATCAGTCATTACCTGAATTGGGTATCTGTAATTTCGATAAGTTCGTTGTTCAAGCTGCAGTATATCCAATTCTACTATTCGTTCAGTTGTAATAAAAAACACAAGTTTCCCTTTTTTTTTTTTTGTGCTTATTTGATTAGATATTTCTGATCTTGCCTTGGGATGTTACATCATTACTTTAGCAATTACTACCTCAAGATATCATAGTTCAATGACTTAGTTTTTTTTTTACTTTTCTTTCCTCGTTTCATAGCTTTGACAAAGACATTGTATTTCCTGATTTGTTATCAGGGATTTACGACTTTTCCCATTTTGTCTGTTATTCGGTAAAGTGCTTGAC
>NC_090745.1:7934577-7937077 GCF_036898095.1 Palaemon carinicauda
TAGGGTGGTGAGGGCACCAGCCACCCGTTGAGATACTACTGCTAGAGAGTTAGTGAGTCCTTTGACTGGCCAGGCAATACTACATACTACATTAAATCCTTCTCTCTGGTCACGGCTCATTTTGTTTTTGACTGTATATACACTGAATTGTCTGGCCTATTCTTACCACATTCTCCTCGGTCCTCATACACCTGACAACACTGTGATTACCAAACAATTCTTCTTCGTTCAAGGGGTTAACTACTGCACTTCAATTGGTCAGTGGCTACTTTCCTCTTAATAAGGGTAGAAGAGAGTCTTTAGCTACAGTATGGTAAGCAGCTCTTCTATGAGAAGGACACTCCAAAATCAAATCATTGTTCTCTAATCTAGTGCCATAGCCTTCCACTGTCTTGGATTAGAGTCGTCTTGCTGGGGGGGGGGGGTACACTAGGGCATACTGTTCTATCTTAATTCTATTCCTCTTGTTATTTTTTTAAGATTTTGACAGTTTATGTCTGAAGGATCTGTAATAACAATAATAATAATAATAATAATAATAATAATAATAATAATAATAATAATAAGCTTGAAATTAAAATAATAAAAGGACTATTCAGGATCAACTTGATTCATCATCCTGTAGTGGTTTTTTTTGTATTTTTTTGAAATATCATTTGTTCTAAAATCTCAATACAACACTTTAATTTGTTTATCATTTCAAGGATATTTTTACAAATTTGATCTCATTATTATTAAATTTCTTGATTGTATTGAATGATCTATTGTCATAACGAATAAATCCTTATAATTTTCAATAAAAAAATTTTCTTATCATTTGGGAATTTTTTTTTTAACATTAGAAAGCATTTCATCTTCCCATGGATAATAAGAATAATATATTAATTTCTTTCGTAACATTGATTATAAGTAAGTCCAAGTCCTGGAAACTGGCACCTTGTCCTGGAGGTTAGGAGTAGACTTCAGAGGCCAAGTAAATTGAGTTGCCAACGGGAACAGTCTCTGAGGCTCAGAAACAAGACACATTACACAACATTTCGCGAGAATAGATGTGTGTTGTTTAGCCAAGCTGGGGAGTGTGTTTCGCGCTACCTGACATCTCCTGAGATGCTTCATCAAATTAGCTCTCTCTCTCTCTCTCTCTCTCTCTCTCTCTCTCTCTCTCTCTCTCTCTCTCTCTCTCTCTCTCTCTCTCTCTCTCACGACGATAAGTGAAATTTTATTTTATTTGAATTTTAACAAATTGATACATATCTGTAAGTATTTAATTCATAGCTAAGAATTATAATGGCAATGACAATTCATAATACAATGACAATACAGTATATATTTTGATGATAAGGTAATTTGAAGTATTGCAAATGATTTTAAAGAGGGAAGTATTAACATTTTACTAAAACGGCCAAGTGTTACATACATACCAATCATCTATAATGGTTGAGATTATTTCATTTGATTCTAAGTAGAAATCCTAAAAACGTCAGGAAAATATACGGCAGACTCGGAATCAGCTCTGATCTCTCGTTATTGTCGGTTGATAAGTCAGCTTTTTACCTTTATTTCTACTCGAGCTAAGGTTCGAATCATTAGCTGGGTTAAGGCACATATTTAAAGAATTTCCCTATGGGTCTTACATCCCGTGGCAAAGTACAATTCATTCAATTTTAAAGGTATTTCTGGCTTATTTGAATGAAAATTTCATAATCACGAATGTCATAGATAGAATTATATATATATATATATATATATATATATATATATATATATATATATATATATATATATATATATATATGTATGTATGTATGTATATATATATATATATATATATATATATATATATATATATATGTATGTATATATATATGTATATATATATATATATATATATGTATATATATATATATATATATATATATATATATATATACTGTATATATATTTGTAGGTAGTAGGTTGGACAGGGCACCAGCCACCCGTTGAGATACTACCGCTAGAGAGTTACAAGGCCGGGCCTTGGAGGGTTATTGGGTCTTTGAATGGCCAGACAGTACGACATTGGATCCTTCTCTCTGGTTACGGTTCATTTTCCTTTTGCCTACACATACACCGGATAGTCTGGCCTATTCTTTACATATTCTCCTCTGTCCTCATACACCTGATAACACTGAGATTACCAAACAGTTCTTCTCTCAAGGGGTAACTACTGCACTGTAATTGTTCAGTTGCCACTTTCCTTTTGGTAAGGGTAGAAGAGACTCTTTAGCTATGGTAAGCAGCTCTTCTAGGAGAAGGACACTCCAAAATCAAACCATTGTTCTCTAGTCTTGAGGAGTGCCATAGCCTCTGTACCATTTCCTTCCACTGTTTTGTGTTAGAGTTCTCTTACTTGAGGGTACTCTCGGGCACACTGTTCTATCTAATTTCTCTTCCTCCAGTGTTTTTAAACATTTTATAGTTTATTTGGGAATTATTTATTTTAATTTTATTGTCTTAAAAT
>NC_090745.1:7942077-7943767 GCF_036898095.1 Palaemon carinicauda
AACAGGCTGACATAAGTCTTTTTATAGTTTATATATGACATCTGTTTTGATTTTACTGTTTTTAGAATAATTTGTTGTCAAATTCGTAAGTGATATTTCTCTAGTGATATTTCATTTAATTTGTGATAATTTTATTCACGTTTTTTCTTTTTCTAGTAGGCCTATACTTATATAGAGGGTCCCAACTCTCTCTCTCTCTCTCTCCTCTCTCTCTCTCTCTCTCTCCTCTCTCTCTCTCTCATCTCTCTCTCTCTCTCCAATAACAATAGTAATATTTATAAGAGTGCTATTTCCAAAGTGTTATATTATTTAGTTTGTGATAAATTCTTATTGATATTTTTGCTTTCTCAAGTAGGCCTATATTTATATAGAGGACCCACCTCTCTCTCTCTCTCTCTCTCTCTCTCTCTCTCTCTCTCTCTCTCTCTCTCTCTCTCCTCTCTCTCTCTCTCTGTAAGTATTCATAAGACGGCTATTTC
Organism: Palaemon carinicauda; assembly: GCF_036898095.1. NCBI lineage: Eukaryota > Metazoa > Arthropoda > Malacostraca > Decapoda > Palaemonidae > Palaemon > Palaemon carinicauda. The sequence goes on from NC_090745.1 coordinate 7,942,557, forward strand.
TGCCACACGCCAAGCACATATCAAACACAAATCTGTCCTTGTACGAACTCCCCAATGGTTGCCAAACATTACAAAGTCTGTTCAGTTACCGCAAACTTGTGGAAATTTCTGCGCTATTCGTTATCATTCAAACTCCAGACAATTGCCCCGAACTTCGTCTTTACTTTAGTTGCTGAAGTATTTGCTTTTCCTAAGTGTAAAGATGTTCCGTTTTTGACTTTGAAGATTTCACGTTATAAGTAATGTATAAAGTCGATCAAAATTCTGTGGGTTTTGGCTTACTCTTCTTTTTTCTTTAATTCTCTTCGTATATATAGAATTCTTTTGTTGTATCAAAATTGCTCAGTAGCCTATACATTACTTTAATTTAGACGTAATAATATTTTTTACTTTATTTGTCTTCCTGATATCTAAACCTCGTTATGGTTTACGGGTTATCATTATTTATTATATATTTCTAGGAAACCTTTATCGTAATTTTGTTTTAATTAATTAATTAAATAATTAATAACGTCTTTCTTGAACCTGTTCATCTTCCTAATAACCAGAAAGACAAACGCCTTTGCACTGGATTTCGTATATTTACATGTTAGGGTTGTGGAAGCCATTGGAAACGTCCCTGCCTAGCGATCTGCAGGACTGGGGTGCGAGATCCACTGAAACTCGATAATGTCTTGTAGTGTCTGCAACCTCACCTTGTGAGGTAAGGTTGTGAAGTTTGGGAGAGCATATAAGCCAAATGTTGATTCTTCAGCAGCCATTGCCTGTCCCTCCCTGAGCTTAGCTTGGTTGGAGAGGCGACTTGGGTGCTGAACATAACAACTTTATCTCAGTACAGATATGAAAAGGAAGATAAAAAATCATTATTAATAGAAAGAGATAGAAAGTGTAGCCGATGAGCGTGTTTTATTTGACCGCCTTCTGTTTTAAAGACATTTCCTATGCAAAGAGAGAGCATGAGTTCAAAGGTAAAATATCAAATTTGATTTGTTTATACGTAACACAACAAGAAAAAATCATGAGTAGTCAGTTAACATTTATATCTTAGTGAGCATTAGAAAGGAGTCTTGGGATGGATATATCATTTATCTAAGGTCGTATCTTGGTTTGTAATAGTGATAACAATAATAAGTCAATATTGATGATAATGATAGTGATATCTTGGTGCCAAAGGATCTTGCCGGGTTTGAGTATGCAAATTTTACTAACCC
>NC_090745.1:7949267-7964267 GCF_036898095.1 Palaemon carinicauda
CTATTTTTCTTATTTAGGTACTTGAAGTCCTTTCTAATTAATGAGATAATTAAATACAAACACTTGTTTTAATTTTGTCGAATTACCGCTTAGATCTACCGAGTCTTCACTTGTTTCAAACATAAATGGGAGACTCGCGTGGAATAAACTGCTATAAGAATAAGATAAGCTACTTGAGACTCTCCTTTCATCACAAATATCACGTCAGATTGCAAACAAATGATTTTAATTTCCTCTTTCCTTCGTTCAATAATTTCCCTTTCTCTAACGTTTCCCCAGGAAAACGACTCGCACTCACTGCACAGCCTCTATAAAACGTTTCCATCTTTTCCAGAAGGCTGAGATTACTGCCAGATCTTTCTTTGCTCAGGCAGCCTCTAAAACGTTTACTTCTATTGCAGAAGGGTAAGATTACAGCCAGATCTTTCTTTGCTCAGGCAGCCTCTATAACGTTTACATCTGTTCCAGAAGGCTAAGATCAGAGCCAGATCTTTCTTTGCTCAGGCAGCCTCTAAAGCGTTTACATCTATTCCAGAAGGCTAAGATCACAGCCAGATCTTTCTTTGCTCAGGCAGCCTCTAAAGCGTTTACATCTATTCCAGAAGGCTAAGATCACAGCCAGATCTTTCTTTGCTCAGGCAGCCTCTAAAGCGTTTACATCTATTCCAGAAGGCTAAGATCACAGCCAGATCTTTCTTTGCTCAGGCAGCCTCTAAAACGTTTACATCTGTTCCTGAAGGCTAAGATCACAGCCAGATCTTTCTTTGCTCAGGCAGCCTCTAAAACGTTTACTTCTATTGCAGAAGGGTAAGATTACAGCCAGATCTTTCTTTGCTCAGGCAGCCTCTATAACGTTTACATCTGTTCCAGAAGGCTAAGATCAGAGCCAGATCTTTCTTTGCTCAGGCAGCCTCTAAAGCGTTTACATCTATTCCAGAAGGCTAAGATCACAGCCACATCTTTCTTTGCTCAGGCAGCCTCTAAAGCGTTTACATCTATTCCAGAAGGCTAAGATCACAGCCAGATCTTTCTTTGCTCAGGCAGCCTCTATAACGTATACATCTGTTCCAGAAGGCTAAGATCACAGCCAGATCTTTCTTTGCTCAGGCAGCCTCTAAAACGTTTACATCTGTTCCTGAAGGCTAAGATCACAGCCAGATCTTTATTTGCTCAGGCAGCCTCTAAAACGTTTACTTCTATTGCAGAAGGGTAAGATTACAGGCAGATGTTTCTTTGCTCAGGCAGCCTCTATAACGTTTACATCTGTTCCAGAAGGCTAAGATCACAGCCAGATCTTTCTTTGCTCAGGCAGCCTCTAAAGCGTTTACATCTATTCCAGAAGGCTAAGATCACAGCCAGATCTTTCTTTGCTCAGGCAGCCTCTAAAGCGTTTACATCTATTCCAGAAGGTTAAGATCACAGCCAGATCTTTCTTTGCTCAGGCAGCCTCTAAAACGTTTACATCGGTTCCAGAAGGCTAAGATCACAGCCAGATCTTTCTTTGCTCAAGCAGCCTCTATAACGTTTACATCTGTTCCAGAAGGCTAAGATCACTGCCAGATCTTTGTTCAGGCAGCCTCTATAACGTTTACATCTGTTCCAGAAGGCTAAGATCACTGCCAAATCTTTCTTTGTCCAGGCAGCCTCTATAACATTTACATCTGTTCCAGAAGGCTAAGATCACAGCCAGATCTTTCTTTGCTCAGGCAGCCTCTAAAGCGTTTACATCTATTCCAGAAGGCTAAGATCACAGCCAGATCTTTCTTTGCTCAGGCAGCCTCTAAAGCGTTTACATCTATTCCAGAAGGCTAAGATCACAGCCAGATCTTTCTTTGCTCAGGCAGCCTCTAAAACGTTTACATCTGTTCCAGAAGGCTAAGATCACAGCCAGATCTTTATTTGCTCAGGCAGCCTCTAAAACGTTTACATCTGTTCCTGAAGGCTAAGATCACAGCCAGATCTTTATTTGCTCAGGCAGCCTCTAAAACGTTTACTTCTATTGCAGAAGGGTAAGATTACAGCCAGATCTTTCTTTGCTCAGGCAGCCTCTATAACGTTTACATCTGTTCCAGAAGGCTAAGATCACAGCCAGATCTTTCTTTGCTCAGGCAGCCTCTAAAGCGTTTACATCTATTCCAGAAGGCTAAGATCACAGCCAGATCTTTCTTTGCTCAGGCAGCCTCTAAAGCGTTTACATCTATTCCAGAAGGCTAAGATCACAGCCAGATCTTTTTTTGCTCAGGCAGCCTCTAAAACGTTTACATCTGTTCCAGAAGGCTAAGATCACAGCCAGATCTTTCTTTGCTCAGGCAGCCTCTATAACGTTTACATCTATTCCAGAAGGCTAAGATCACTGCCAGATCTTTGTTCAGGCAGCCTCTATAACGTTTACATCTGTTCCAGAAGGCTAAGATCACTGCCAGATCTTTGCTCAGGCAACCTCTATAACGTTTACATCTGTTCCAGAAGGTAAAGATCACTGCCAGATCTTTCTTTGCTCAGGCAGCCTCTAAAGCGTTTACATCTATTCCAGAAGGCTAAGATCACAGCCAGATCTTTCTTTGCTCAGGCAGCCTCTAAAGCGTTTACATATATTCCAGAAGGCTAAGATCACTGCCAGATCTTTCTTTGTCCAGGCAGCCTCTATAACGTTTACATCTGTTCCAGAAGGTTAAGATCACTGAGAAAAATCTTTCTTTGCTCAGGGAGCCTCTAAAACGTTTACATCTGTTCCAGAAGGTTAAGATCACTGTCAAATCTTTCTTTGCCCAGGGAACCTCTATAACGTTTACATCTGTTCCAGAAGGTTAAGATCACTGCCAAATCTTTCTTTGCTCAGGGAGCCTCTAAAACGTTTACATCTGTTCCAGAAGGTTAAGATCACTGCCAAATCTTTCTTTGTCCAGGCAGCCTCTATAACGTTTACATCTGTTCCAGAAGGTAAAGATCACTGCCAAATCTTTCTTTGCTCAGGGAGCCTCTAAAACGTTTAAATCTGTTCCAGAAGGTTAAGATCACTGCCAAATCTTTCTTTGCTCAGGGAGCCTCTAAAACGTTTACATCTGTTCCAGAAGGTTAAGATCACTGCCAAATCTTTCTTTGCTCAGGGAGCCTCTAAAACGTTTACATCTGTTCCAGAAGGTTAAGATCACTGCCAGACCTTTCTTTGCTCAGGCAGCCTCTATAACGTTTACAACATTTCCAGAAGGATAAAGTCATTGGTTTTACCATCACTTGCACTTAGTGCACTGTCTCTGCAATTGCAATGTATTGCAGCACCATTATCAAGTTCAATATCAATAAGCCAGAAATTTCAAGACAAAATCAATGTTTTTTATATCTTGACGCTTAAAGTGAATTTTACTTCTGATGTTCTCCAGTTTTCTCTGTTCTTCTCAATAAAAACTCATCGTTTGGGTTCTCAAGAGAATCGAAAAACCAATACTGGTATTAACAAACACATTAGGTTACTTATTTGAAGACAAATCATGTTCAAAAATTTTGAATATGATTATCAAGTATCTACACACATACACGTGCATATATATATATATATATATATATATATATATATATATATATATATATATATATATATATATATATATATATATATGTATGTATATATATATACATATATATGTGTATATATACAGTATATAAACGTATATATATATACATATATGTATATATACGTATATATAATATATCTATATATATATATATATATATATATATATATATATATATATATATATATATATATATATATATGTATGTATCTATATATATACATATATATACATACATATATATATATATATATATATATATATATATATATATATATATATATATATATATATGCATGCCATTGCAGATTCACATGGAGCTTCCTTTTATCATCCTGCTGCAAAATATTCCATAAGGTAAATCTGACGGGAAAAAAGAAAACATCTTTTGTGATGTTTTATTTAATCTCATCTGCCAACAGCTGCTTCATTCGTTAATTCATCACCTGCTTCGGGGCTACACTTGTTGAACAATGGAATTATACTAAAAATCAAAGATGAAAAGATAAATAACACCACACCATGTCCCTTTAATTCATTAAGGTCAAAAGGTGTCAGGCACTCTGTTTCTCGTTTTTTTTTTTTAATCTTTTTTGGATCAGGTTCTAATTGTCCGTCATAGCTCACTGGAGGTAAGGAAGGACGCACTAAACATGATGAATGTGTAGGTTACAAAGATGTTCCAAGGCAATTGAAACATTTGTATCTTATGTGGGGGGGGGGGGGGGGGGGGTCACACCGGACGAGCGGGATGGCTTGACCCTCTGCTATTACCGTCAAACGACGTACAATGTTTTGATAAGCCACGAGGATCTAATCTTCCTTACCGAAGACCACACAATTTTCCATTAGGTATTAACATATTTTCACAAAAGGAAAACTTCAACTGCTTAGTGTGATGCGTTGGATAGTAGCGTTTCTATTGTGGCCGTGTGTTGCTTTTTCGCCCAAGGTGTGCCTCTACCTTGATGCTTGTCGCGTCCAGGGTGGCCTTATTCTGATGTTTAAGGGGTTTATATGCCGAGAACTATCGGCATTTCCTGGTGGTCACCTATTGAAGTACTAACCAAACTCAGTGTTATGCAGCTTCATTGATTGAACGACAAGTGGGACCAAAAGTGTACTTCAGCAAATTATGAGGGATACGGTTGTTAGCCCCATGCAGATTTTATTGACTCAAGCAGATGCTGGTGCCCATTTACAGCTGATCACTATTACACGGCCTCTGGAAACGATAGGATAAATGATTTTTTACATCATTTTACAACTAACCTCTTTCCAACTCCGACGAGCTGCCAACGCAAGAGTCATTGTTCTGTGCGAGGTGGTTGTTGTATGCTAACAGAGTGGCGAGGTGAATGCAAGTAGAGTTTATTCAACAGATAACGAGCTTATATACAAGCTGTTGAGAGCAAGAATGTCACAAAAAATTCAAGCAATCTAAAACATGCAATGGCAAGCTTAAACAGGTTGTTATATTATCAGTGCGGGGGACAGCGAGAAATTAAAAAAGCAGTAGCATTATATTGTAAGAATGTGTATGAAACAGGGTCCCTAGAGATTGCAAAAGAAGCAGAGGAAGGAAGAGAAGACCATGGAATGACAAGCTATGAAAATTTACCGGTATAGAGTGGCATAGAAAGATCATAAAAAGACGCAAGTGGAAGGATATGTCTAAGGACCCTGTCCTACAGTGGACTTGCAAAGGCTGATGATGATTACGGTGATATATATATATATATATATATATATATATATATATATATATATATATATATATATATATATATATATTTTATTTATATATATATAAATATATATATATATATATATATATATATATATATATATATATATATATATATATATATATATATATATATATAATGTCTAAACGCTTCATATGTTATCCTTTTTATGAAGACGATTAGAAATAATGCACTTTATCATCATAAACATTCCTCATGAGGCCCGACCTCACATGGCCAGGCAAAATCAATCATCGTTATTTTGGCTGACAGATTATGCGGTGGGACAACATCGACAAATGCATTAAATGCTGCTGACATGTTCTGCCAAATTGACAGGTTCGCATAAGGGAGTTTGCATACGATGGCCATTTTTCATTGTTGGTTTGTACGGTGGGTCAATAAAGGTCAATAAAGGAATGAGATTGTTAGCGAGCTGCCTGCCAGTCTTCGGTTCGTTTAGAAATGTTAGTTTGTTTGTTTTCTTGTTTGTTTTAGGCTTCTTTCCCATCGTTATCGCTATATCGTATGATGCCCCAATTCTGATTATTATTATTATTATTATTATTATTATTATTATTATTATTATTATTATTATTATTAGCTAATCTAAAACCCCAGTTGGAAAAACAGGATGCTATAAGCCCAAAGGCTCCAACAAGGAAAATAACCCAGATAAGTAAGGTAATAAGGAAACATAGAATAATGTGCCTGAGTGTACCCTCATGCAAGAGAGCTAGCTGTAACCCAAGGCAATGGAAGACCATGGTGCAGAGAGTATGGCCTTACCCTAGTTCTAGAGAAGAATTGTTTGGTTTAGGAGTGTCTTTCTCCTAGAAGAGCCACTTCCCATACCTAATGAGTCTCTTCTACTTTTACCAAGTGGGAAGTAGCCACGGAACAATTGCAGTACAGTAGTTAACCTCTTGACCGAAGAATAATATTTCAAAGTCATCCTCTTCCAGCAAACCTCTTCTCTCAATATCGTCTCGTTTGCTCTTCCATTGAACGACAATGAAGGGTCTGTGAGACGTTGTGATAGTTTGTTATATTTTTAAAGAACCCTATTGTATTAAATGTCTGAACCTTTGAATTCCCTGGTTCAAATGAGTTGTGAGTGACCAGGGGGAGAACCGAATGTATTACTTGTTCAACTGGAAACCATTACTAAATGCTTTTCTCTTAATGTTGGTTTAATTACGAGATGGCAGAAAATTATGAAAAGTCTGACTATTGGAGGAATGTTATCTTAAGGACTTTTTACCATCAAGAAAATTGTCGTTTTTCTGCACTGACTGGTTGGTTTTTCGTTGGCATCTCAAAATTACGATTTCGTCATAGAGGAAATCCGAAATGAGGCTCTCTCTCTCTCTCTCTCTCTCTCTCTCTCTCTCTCTCTCTCTCTCTCTCTCTCTCATACTCAGGAGGGTATAAAGTTATTATTGATCATCTTGCCACGGCCGTGAATCTATCACTAAGATTGAAGTTCATAATAAAAGCATAAATTAGATATGAAGTTATTTTGAAAAATTTATGAGTTTAGCATATATGTACTGTACAGTTGAACGCAAAGGTCCCTTTTTCCAAAGAAGTAACCCCAGTCACTTACTTCGTGACGAATAACCAATAATATAGTGTAGGAAGAGATGGCAGAGGTGGTACGCTGGGGCTAAACACAGGAAGTTGCCGCACAGCAAGGGTGTGTATGGGTGCACTTCCTCATAGCGAGGTGTACCAAGAATTCCGGTCTCCAACTGTACTTGAAAAAAAAAAACTGGCATTGATGAGACAAGAACGTTTCACCTGATGTATTCACCAAAATATTTTTAACTTTTGAATCCCCTTCCTTAGTAATCATCTGCTCACACGATTAAAGTCCTGCCCTTATTCATTAGTCACCAAACGTTATAACATTTCTCTCTTGATTTCCCCATAATTATGTTATAAAGGGGAGAGGGACAGAGAGCAGGTTTTCGCTAGAAACTTTTATTTCTGTTCAAAACCAGCAGGAGGAATCAGCATAACTCGATTCTAAGGAAACCATCTTGTTCAGAAACTGTGAAATAAGATTATATTAGAAGATCAAGATTCTTATTTGGATGTTGGTCAATGCAGGGGAAGAAGTATGGTCTTTGGATTGATATCAGGACCAAGGAAATATATAGAATTAATATTTTGCAGTTTTTATTGGAAATGTTCCTGCCTGGAGGTGGCTGGACTGGAATTCCAGTCCCGTTCAAGCTCGATAATTTCTTGTAGTGTCTGAAACCTCACCATCCTTGTGAGCTAACAATTGAGGTTTGGGAGAACCTATGGGTCTACCTGATAAATCATCAGCAGCCATTGCCTGACCCTCCCCGGTCCTATTTTGTGTGGAGAGGGGGCTTGGGGACTGATCATATGTATATATCGTCAGCTTGTAGGGCATTGTCCTGCCAGCTGGGTCATTGTCACTGTCCTTTACATCTGCCATTCGTGAGTGGCCTTTAAATCTATGTCAGTCTAGGCAAGGTCCTCATTATGGCCGTGAATCTTTTTGGAAATGAATATTGATGATTTTTGGCGAAATTTTTTGGTAAAACTTTGGAAGTGCAACTTTGGGCTGCTGAACTGGAATTGGTCATAAACATTTATAGTTGCTGGAACACAAAAAATTTCTCTCCCTCTCTCTTTCAATATTTGTGTATGTACACTATATGTGTGTGTTTATATTAATACCCATGCCTTTTTTCTTGACCTTAGTAATTTCGTTAGCTATATTTATAGTCAGGTTGACTCGTGCATGATATTAGGGATCGAACGGGCTTCCAAAGATCCCCAGCTTTAGCTCTGAACCCCTTTGCCAAGATATATATATATATATATATATATATATATATATATATATATATATATATATATATGTATATATATATAGATATAAATATGTATGTGTATATATATACTTATGCATATATGTATATGTATATATATATATATATATATATATATATATATATATATATATTTATATATATGTATATATACTGTATATATGATATATGCGCGTTTATATATATATATATATATATATATATATATATATATATATATATATATATATATATATATATATAGTAGACACCTATGTTATATCAATTTGCAATGAAAGAGAGGAAAGGAAGCAGCTTATAAATCATGACCTGTTTCGCCTTGTATATATTCATGACACCAAGAGCGACAGCCAAAGAAATTCTGCTTTGTATAATACGAGGTTTGAATTTTAACGAAATGACAAACAATTGGAAAAGGAAAATTGAAATGTGTGTTGGGAGTGACAAAGATCTCATTAGGGACTGAAGGAAATTCTCCAATGACGTTTTGCAATTTTTCGGATGTTCAATTTAATTTGGCTCAACATGAGAATGTTTCTATTTTCAATTCATACACAAACTCACATTTATTTTTATTTTTATTATTATTATTATTATTATTATTATTATTATTATTATTATTATTATTATTATTTCATTGTTGATGTCGGCTACCCCCCAAAATTGGGGGAAGTGCCTTTGGTATATGTATGTATGATTATTATTATTAGCTAAGCTATAACCCTAATTGAAAAAGGAGGATCGTATAAGCCCAAGGAGTCCAACAGGGAAAAATAGCTCGGTGAGGATAGGAAATAAGCAATTAGATAAACTATATATATATATATATATATATATATATATATATATATATATATATATATATATATATATATATATATATATATATAAATATATATGTATATATATATATATATATATATATATATATATATATATATATATATATATATATATATATATATATATATATATACATATAAGCTCTAATGTTATTAAGTTTATGTTTCATAATTTTGATTCGAATTCATACTAAAACTTTCTTTTATGAAACTATTATTAGAATAGACCAGTTTTTATTTACATGACAAAGTAATGACATAGTTGTTTTCCTCAAAATTTTGCTTTGCTAGTCTATGGTTATCTATATTAATGTTACTCTTAGGTCTCCTTTAGTATTATCAGATAAGAAGTGTTCTTCATGAGAACCTTTTCTTGAATTATTGTTCTCAAATCCAACCATTTTTTTTTTTTTTTTTGTTGAATAGTTACAATGCATGAACTCAGTTGATGCAAGGTCTTGTGGTATGTGTTTCTCTACTCTTATCTTTATGTAAAAGAAAAAAAAAATTCTACCCCTTTTAATTTTACCTTGTAATTCACTAATAAGATATTATAGTTTCTTCTTCGAATCATAATTATCCTACATCTATTTCATCATTAATAATTTCAGGGCTTCCTACCCACAAACCCCTCAAGAACATGGAAGTGGTAATAGATATTTTACTTCGTTACTGTGGCCAGAATAATATTTTGCAGTCCAAAATATTAGTAGGTTTCCTATGTCGCTGAATATGAATTTAATTATAATTTCTGTGTATTATGCAATCTAAAATGGCTAAAGCCACCATTACTCTATTTTTAGGGAATTTTATTTAATTTAACAGAGAAATTATTTATATGCTCATTTCCTTACCAAAAAACGAATTATGTCAAAATGCCTAAACCATTCCACATTGCGTGGAAGAATTTTTGTTCAATATCCTGTTTTTCAAAACATTCCACGTTTGAATTATACAGAAAAAGAGAAAAGGGTTTTTGTGATTAATCCAAAATTTGCGAATAAAAGTTTTTGCAGAATTAAAATTTATTTTCATAAAGACATTTTTATCAGCATAGTTAAGGTGCCCATGGAAAATTTCATGTCCTATTATTATTATTATTATTATTATTATTATTGTAGTTGTTGTTGTTATTATTCTTATTATTATTACTATTATTATTTTTGTTGTTGTTGTTGTTGTTGTTATTATTATTATTATTATTATTATTATTATTATTATTAAGCTACAACTGTAATGGGAAAAGCAGGATATTGTAAGCCCAAGGACTCCGAGACAAAAAATAGCCCAGAGAGAAAAGGTAATAAATAAATAGATAACTACAAGAGAAATAATGAACAATTGATTTAAAATATTTTAATTAAGAACAGTAACAACAATGGAGTAGATTGTTCATAAACAAAATATAAAGAGTGACTTAAGTCAGCCTGTTCAACATAAAATCATTAGCTGCATTTTTGAACTTTTGAAGTCCCGTCAATTCGACTGATTTATTTATTTATTTATTTATTTTTTTTTTTTGTCAAATAAAATTTTTATCAAATCGTCTATAGATTCTTTGGTGGATGATAAAATCTCATCAAAACTAACAAGTCTAATGCATTTACTCTTAATCTCTACATTATTTATTTCATTTATCAAGTCTGTTTTCTTCTTTATAATGTAAAACAATTGTTCACGTTCAAAACAATTGATTTACTCTGTTTATTATATCTTAGAAAGGAATAATTTTAAATCGAGTTTTTACAAAAACTTTTGTAATTATACAAATATTAATTTGAATTGTATGAACCAGATGCATTTAATTATAAAGCAATCTGTACAATCAAAGATATAAACATTCACCAAGTTTTAGAAATATTGGTGATCTGGTGGTTGAATAATTCAATAATTTTAATCTGTTGTTGTAGAATAATAATAATAATAATAATAATAATAATAATAATAATAATAATAATAATAATAATAATAATAGAAATAAGTCAAAGAAAATTTTTTAATAAGCTAAACAGGTTAAAAAAGGCAAATACAGCGATAAAAGTTTTGGGTACCCTTTTTGGAAACGTCCCTGCTTGGCAATATGTTGGACGGAGGTTCGAGACCCAATCAAGCTCGATAGATAATAGTAGTATTTGCAACCTCGCCAGAGGAGGTGGTGTTTGGGGGAGCCTATAGGTCTACCTGCTGAATCATCAGTAGCCATTGCCTGGCCCTCACTGGTACTAACTTGGGTGGTGATCATATGTACAGTATATATGGTCAGTCTCCATGACATTGTCTTAAGAGGTTTTTGTGGCCTGATTGGTAACGTCTCTGCCTTGTGGTTGCCAGTCGGGGGCTCGAATCCCGCTCAGACTCGTTAGTACCTTTACTGTCTACAATTTTACCATCCTTGTGAGCTAAGGTTGTGAGGTGTTTTGGGGGAGCCTGTAGGTCTATCTGTTGAGTCATCAACAGCCATTGCCTGGCCCTCCTTGGTCCTAGGCGGAGATGGGACTTGGGCATTGTCCTGCTTGCTAGGGCAATGTCACTGTCCCTTGCCTCTGCCATTAATGAGTTTCCTTTAAATCTTTAAAGTAAACAATAGCTTATGAAGTTATGTTTTAATATTTTCTAAATAAAGTTTTTACGTAACAGAGAACCCCTACTTTTTCTTGTTCTTTGAGAAAAAGCTTTTAACTGATAGGTCATTGAAAGAGACCTACGTTTGTTAATGATTCCTCGTATGACAAAGGGTGTATAGTGTAACATTGCATGCAATGGTCTCTTATCCGTTTCATAACTTTTTATTGTCATGTTTATGAGAGAAGATGCATGAAATGAGAAGATTAGAGTTATATAACAACATAAGTCGTATCTAGCTTCCCTTCAATGAGCTAATTACTTATTTCGCTAAAATAATATGTAATGATGATTATTATTAGAATTACTTAAATTATTATTATTAGAATTATGAAAATAAGTATTGTTATTAAGGTTAATGAAATAATTATTATTAAAATGATTAAAATTACGATTATTAAAATCGTAAAAATTATTATTATTAAAATTATTGAAATTATTATTGTTGCATATGTACATAAACTTTGATATGTACATTTATATATACTATATATATATATATATATATATATATATATATATATATATATATATATATATATATATATATATATATATATATATATATATATATATATATATATATATATATATAGTCAGGAAGCCAAAGTCAGAAAATGTGCAGCACCCTGCTGATTGCATGTTAAAATAGTCCAACAAGTCTCAATAGATGGTTCAGGTACAGATAAATATGAATCCACTTGTTGGACATTATAGATATGGATAGTATGGCCGCCATGACAGTTTTCAAAATGGCCGCCAATTTCTAAACTTTTTGTCATATTTCAGCTTCTAATTGCAATAAACTCACAACGTTGGAGTCAATTCCTATGTTTTTCATCGTGTATTAAGTTGATTCTGGCATTAAGATAAACCTTGGTGTATACATTCCCCAAAAAAGTTATTTTTCAAAAATATTTGACAAAATTTGTAGGGGTTCCTAATTCACATTGCTAAGAATTAGAACCCTTAATATACAAAATGCAATGCATGGATTTTTAAACCTAGCTTATACTTGTAGTGAACTCGTATTGATTAAATTGCTTTGATTTTGTATTGTATTTGATATTTTTAGTGTGTTGGTAATTTTGTTATGTTCACTAATAATAGTAATCAGATTCGACTGTGGTTGACCTGTTACAAACTTTGCACATCGTCGTGTTCCGGTTGTGTTTGGTGATCGTTTGATGTAACGTATAACCTTGGAATTTGGGTGTAGTTTGATTGTATGTTTTTATGTTTAGCTGTAAGGCAAATTCTGTAATTTCTTATATTGATTTCTTATTTAAACGTTTTATTATTCATCAAATCTAACTACGGCTTTTGAGTTATGGGGTTTTATGGACTGTCATGCAGAACTGTCAAGCCATGACAAAGAAGATGGGCGAGAAGTACACCATCATAACCTTTGATGAGCAGCTGTATTGCAAAGCAAAAATGCTCCAATGGGACAAGGACAGCTGTAAGGATATGGTAATCATGCTTGGGAGTTTCTATACCCAAATGAACTTCTCTAAAGTGTTGGGACAGTACATGGATTATTCAGGCCTGGAAAACATCTGGATTGAAAGTGAAGTCCTCGGTGAAAAAGCAATTGAACAAGTTATGACAAAGATGACAGAGAAATCAATTCCTCCCTTGAAGATCTTTTGTCAGAAACTGAAGAGGTAAATGTCCTGTTTAGTGAGTTTGAGTATTCTTGTTCAGAGAATGCCATTTTTTGTTATTGGAGAACCTACATGATGTTGATCTCCATCCTCCTGAGGTTCACTCGTTCTCTTCGTGAGGGAGACTGGGGCCTGTTCCTTACATCATTTTCTGAAATGCTGCCTTGGTTTGGAGCATTTGATCATTTCCATTACTCATGCTTGGGAGCTGTCTTCCTCGCTGATATGCGTATGTTACCCACAACTGCTCCAGAGGTGCGCAGAGGCTTTATTGCAGGAGACTTTTGTAATAAAAGAAACAAAGCACAAGTTCAACAAAATACCTGACGACCAGGCTATTGAACATGTTAACAAGGCCTGCAAGGTACTTGAGGGCTGGTGGGGATTACAAAAACAGACACCGCCCATGACAGATGGGGCCTAACTTTCAATGAAAGAGCTCAGCTAACCAGAGATACTAAGACGATGTTCAATGTAGCGGGTAATGAAGAAGACGATGATGAGCATTAATTTGCACATAAAGATTTTGTTTCCAAGAGAATGAAGCTAGACCAAGATAATGTGCAAAAGTTCATTGACTTGTTTGAGATTCACAATCCATTTTATCGCAATTCTTAAAACGTTTGAGAGCATGTACACTGTGGAAGTCAATGTAAGAAAGGAAAAAACTGTTGCACTAAAGGCTGACAGATAACTACTCACGGGTGTGATGACAGCAAGGCAAGCAGGTAGAGATATTGACATGAACAAAATGTTGGAGTAAGAGATTTGTGCAGTGCCACTTTCTCTGGCAATGCCTAATGGCAGACTGCGTCTACCTCAGAACAAAGCAGACCTTGGCAAGATTCTCCTGCAAGGCTTGCCACACAATGTTACGCCTGAACCATTACAAACATGCACTGTCATTGATGGAATAGCCATGATCCCGACACTAGGAAATAGGATGAACGCTAAAACTCTCGACGAATGGACCGAAGCTGTTGCAGATTATGTCAGTCACGTGTTTTCCAACAGTTGTTCTAGGGTTGACCTTGCCTCTGACCAGTACAGGAAGAAAGCAATCAAGTCAACTGCTCGAAGTCAGAGAGTACGAGGCAAGAAAGCAATCAGACGAGATGTGCAAACAAGAAGACAATCCATGGGGCAATGGGATAGATTCATCTCCTTAGATGAAAACAAAGCAAGCTTGGCTAATTGTCTATGCATGGAGTTAGCAAACAAGTTCCATAATCAAGAAGGAGTGGAGCTGGTATTGAACGGAGGATTCATGTACCCTGCAAAAGTGTTGACATCGTCAGGGAGAGATGTCTCAAAGTTGTCATCTGTTGAGCATGAAGAGGCGGACACTAGGATTCTTCTCAATGTGAAAGATGCAAGTGAACAGGGATACCCAAAAACTATTGTTGTGAGCCGAGACACTGATGTTCTTGCTCACCTTCAGCCACTTTCTCTGGATGAAAGCTGGAACACCTAAAAAGCAAAACTTTGTTCCTGTCCATGCCATCAACATCACAGATTCGCAGAGAACATCACTTCTCGCATTTCATGTTGTAACAGGTTCGGATAGTACAAGCCAGTTTGCTGGAATTGGGAAGTGCTCTGCATGGGCTATCTTCCAACAAAACTCACAGATTCTGCAGAATCTCGGCAAGGAAGACTTTCCAGATGAGAATGTG
>NC_090745.1:7976767-7981767 GCF_036898095.1 Palaemon carinicauda
CTTGCTGAGATAAGATTGATAGTAAAACCACCAGCTTTATTTTCAAACTAAATTTATCTAATTGAGTTTTTAGACTTTGTAAGATATATAATGATTGTCCGGATGTAATCTTATTTCCCACCATTATCCCCTACATTAAGGGGTCGGTTGCCTGATGTGCCCCCTCCAATGCCTTCTATCAAAGGTATCCTCTTCTTTCCATATTAACCTTCACCTTACCTCGCCATATAATTATCTGCCTCCCTCTTGATTCCCCCCTCCCCCCTAACAGGTTCCTCCCAAGCCCTGCTTACTCTCTCCACCATCCATCCTTATCACATGCCCACACCATCTCAGTCGTGACACTCTTATCACCTCTCTAATAATTACTACGCCTGCCATTATTCTTATTCCATCTTTTTACGATCTTGGTGTTATGAATGTATCGAATAAGATGAGAAAATAGGTGGATGACGCACCCAACCTAGAACATTTATTGAGATGTAAAGCTCATTTATAATGCTTATATATTCAATCATGCTCTATCGCTCATTCTTTTAATATCAGAATATTTATCATATAAGTCATACGACTATGTTTGGCAATAATTCCAGTCCGTCTCGATGGGAGAATTTTCGCTTCGCTTTCCACTGGATTTCCAAAGGTGACGTCATAGACATTTCTCAGCTATGCAGAGGCTTTATCTTTTTCATCTCTGCCTTTTGAAAAGGATTGGTCCACACCTCGATGACCAATGGAAAGTCATTAGCAGAACGCTTCCCATTCTGTTGATTCCAGACTTTGAAAACTGTAAGTAACCTGGAATTATTATTTTTTTTTTCTTTTTACAGAACTGGGTTACTTTTCCCGAGGGTATAATTTTTTGTTTTATGCTACTATAGATTTAGGTCCATATTTTGATCAAATTGTGGGAGGTGTTTATATATATATATATATATATATATATATATATATATATATATATATATATATATATATATATACTGTATATGTATATGTATATATATATATATATATATATATATATATATATACATACATATATATATATATATATATATATATATATATATATATATATATATATATATATATAATCACACACCTTTTCCGAGTGGGGATACCTTGACGTAATGAAAGGGTTTGCGTAATACCATGACCAGCAAAGCTGCACTAGTCTTCGAAATAATTTATTTTGATTGTTTAGTGCTTCGCTGGCGTTTTTTTTATTTCCTTGTTTCTTTTCATCCCTGGGCTATTTTTCCCTGTTGGAGCCCTTAGGCGTACAGCATCTTGCTTTTACAACTAGGGTTATAGCTTAGCTTGTGATAATGATAATATTGATGATGATAATAATAGTCAGGGCCAACTATACTAGAAAAGTTTGCTGTGAACCACCGGACGAAAATCTCCCACCATCACCAATCCGCAGTTGGCCAGCGTGATGATGAAAACTGGCCAAACCCAAGACCTAAATTAACATGTCTGATGCCTTCATCTTACAGTGGACTAGAAACGGCCGTATATGTTGTTGTTGTTGTGTATATATATATATATATATATATATATATATATATATATATATATATATATATATATATATGTATATATATATATATATATATATATATATATATATATATATATATATATATATATATATATATATATATATATATATACATATTGTATATATGTACATATCCTCTATTTTTTCCTTTAATTAACTTCAGTAACGTTAGATCTCATTTGGTCACGAATTTATTTTTACCAAGAGCCATCAGAGATTTCTCACCTCGGCCAAAAGTTAATTTGTTTTGACGTTATTTTTAAAATGGCGGAAAATGCAAATCGGGATCTTGATATCCGGATCCGGATCATCTACAAAATTTAATGATCTAAGATCTGTCTGTGGTGAGAATTTCGTCAAAATCCGTCAAGTAGTTTTGACGGAATCCTGTCCACAGACAGACAAATAAACAGACTCGATCGCTTGACCTTTTTGGTGGAGGCAATTAGACTATGAACTGTGATTACATCTTTACTTGAGATAAATTAGTTTTTTTTTTAGCAGAGGAACTTTTCTAGTTTTCTGTCAAGGATGTCTTTTGCAGAAAAAAAGATTCTCATTGTTTCATAACAAATTTATTTTCAAATTCCACTTTTTTCTTTATATAACTCGTTCTTGCTGGATGATATCTGTATTTCGTTTGATTAAAATTACATTTTCTTATCTATTCTGACATAAAACTCAGTATTGAATAAAGTCGAGAATTTGTTTTTTTTCGTATTTTATTCCAAAAATGTTAACTTCAGAATTTTCATTACTATCAAGGGATATGTAATTTACAGTTTTTTTTTTTTTTTTTTAGCTATCTCGGAATTAACAAGGATTAAATTATTTAGTCTTTTCCAAAATCGCAAAGTGTAAAATGCCAACGCATGCAGGAAAGTCCTGAGCATTTTTTTTATTTTACTTTTGAAGTTATCAGACATAACATTTGAAAATTCTTTTATTTTTCGCTCTATTTTAAGTAAAAGAAAAAGTGTTTGAAATTATTATACACTAGTGTACGCGACCCGTCAAAAATGACGGCCAAGTATTTAGGAATATATGCACACATAAGCACCTGTGTATGATTGGAAATTTTATATATACATATATATATATATATATATATATATATATATATATATATATATATATATATATATATATATATATATATATATATATATATATATCACTCAAAGCTGTATAATACCTTTCTAAAGTAGATCGGGCGTTCGGTAGAGTGCATACCCTTGTCTATATCATGTTGTATATCACAAGATAGGTAAATAAACTATCCACATTTTGGCCATAGTTTAAAGCAAATAAGATAAAAGTTGACCACGATATAGGAAAAATACTCTTTTAACCTTTTCGGGATCTTGGCCTTTGACCTAATCACTCCCTATATCTATTCAAATTGTTTTTGGATCATGACCAAACATCTCACGGCATTTTCTTGAGGTTTGATCAAATAGTTTTTGAATTAGCCAATCATAAACAAATAAACATAAATAAATTAATACACGTCTATTAAAACAACCTTTGCAACGAATTTGGTAAACGTAATAAACTCGTACTTCTCAGTAAAGTCTGAATTGAGTTGAAAGGCAAACATACGACCATTTAGCTAAGCTCCTCCAGGTTCATAACTGCAACGCATCAAAGGGAAAATAAGAAAAGAATTGACGAACGAAAAAAAAGAGGAAAATAATTTCACGAGCAATTTTCTCCTTTGGTTCCTTTTCTGTTGTACTTGTAACCTACTAACATGTTATGGTTAATCATTTTTATCTTGAAGTTGAGGTACTTTTTCAACCGACTTTGAAAGGGATTTTCATGTCCACTCAGTCTCTTGAATCTAGATAATATTCGGATGAATTCTGATCAGTTAGAAGTTTCTTGACCAGAATACGGATTTCGAAAGGAGGTAGAAATTCCATAGAATAAGTCGATAGAATATATAAATGGACAACTTGACCTCTCATAAGAAGATGGGGTTTCTATTTGGTTTTCATTGTTTGGCACTAAAGGTAGATTTTATTAAGTCATTATAATGATGGAAGTAAACAATGCAGTTTCCCCTAACATTATCGATCGTAATAGTTAATGTGTTATGATGCAAGTGAAGTATTTTTAGTGTATGTTATGCTGTTAGTGAAGTGAGCATAGTAAATCTCATTATAAAGTAAGTGTTCATGAATTTCATGATATAACAAAAAGTGTTTGTAGTGAATTTTATGGTAGAAGTTGGGCGATTTTAGTTCAAAACAGATTAGGCTATGTTTTATATATCCAGTCAAAATTTCCAAAGATCTTATGAGCAACTGAATGTGCTGGTGAAAAAGTTAAGGATAGTTAGTAAAAAAAGAAAAAAAAATATCCCGGCACATTTATTCCACTTAGTCCACAAGAATACATTTATTATATATTTAGGTTTAAAATTGAAAATCTCAAGTTCATAGCTGAATATATAATACTTATGATTGTTCAATATCCTGTTCTAATTTCCTACGGTGAAATGTCAAGAGACCGAAGTTCTTTAAAAAAAAAACATTGTATTTTAAATTGAAAGTATTACAAACTTTACTTTTCTATCCTTTTATGATACTCATATATATATTTCGAGATTACGTCATATACTCTCTGGTTTTTATTTCTAGATTACATGATATACTCTGCGGTTTTAAAAGATAAACGTAACAGAAAGGTTGTGGTGGTCTGAGTGGTAATGTCCCTGATTGTCGATCGCCAGACTGGGGTTCGAGTCCCGCTCGAAATGGTTAGTCCTTTGGTCTCTGCAACCTCACCATCCTTTTGAGATAATGATGGGGGGTATCGTGGAGCCTATAGGTCTATCTGTTGAATCATCAGCAGCCAACCCTGGTTCTAGCTTGGGTGGAGAGGGGCCTTGGGCGCTGATCATATATAATATGGTCAGTCTCTAGGGCATTGTCCTGTTTGATAGAACAATTTTAATGTCCCTTGCCTTTGCCATTCATGAACGGCTTTTCAAACCCTTTATAAAACAGGGATTTTGAGGAAAGGATGAGGCTCTGGGAAATTGATGGAATGAAAGACTGTCTTCACCTTTATTGACGCTCTAGAAAAACATCAATTTACGCAACAGTCAATGCATTCGTATAGTTAACCTGTCACTGCATCATACTCTTATTTTGGTTAGTCTGATTAGCAACGATGTTGCTATCAGTTCTTCTCACATGACCAAACCATCTCAAAATCCTCATATATTCCATCTAGTTTTTTGCCACCTCTGCGCCACACCGTGTTGCTTAACCTACCAGCTGCTCGTGCACCAATAATGGCACAGTAATTCTTCTTCAAAGACTACAGCAATTATGTCTCATTTGTAACTTGACGTATATTTCTCTGAAGGAAAGTTGTTCTGGTATCACTTTTATATATTTCTCAGTGATTTCCACAGACA
>NC_090745.1:7984267-7989267 GCF_036898095.1 Palaemon carinicauda
TCATAATCAAGTCTCATTTAGGACCTCATAATGAAGTCTCAATTTGAACCTCATAATGAAGTCTCATTTAGGACCTCATAAGGAAATCTCATCTAGGACCTCATAATGAAGTCTCATCTAGGACCTCAAAATGAAGTCTCATCTAGGACCTCATAATGAAGTCTCATCTAGGACCTCAAAATGAAGTCTCATCTAGGACCTCAAAATGAAGTCTCATCTAGGACCTCATAATCAAGTCTCATTTAGGACCTCATAATGAAGTCTCAATTTGAACCTCATAATGAAGTCTCATTTAGGACCTCATAAGGAAATCTCATCTAGGACCTCATAATCAAGTCTCATCTAGGACCTCATAATCAAGTCTCATTTAGGACCTCATAATGAAGTCTCATCTAGGACCTCATAATGAAGTCTCATTTAGGACCTCATAATGAAGTCTCATTTAGGACCTCATAATGAAGTCTCATTTAGGACCTCATAAGGAAATCTCATCTAGGACCTCATAATCAAGTCTCATCTAGGACCTCATAATGAAGTCTCATTTAGGACCTCATAATGAAGTCTCATTTAGGACCTCATAATGAAGTCTCATTTAGGACCTCATATTAAAGTCTCATTTAGGACCTCATAATGAAGTCTCATTTAGGACCTCGTAATGAAGTCTCATTTAGGACCTCATAATATAGGACCTCACAAGGAAGTCTCAAGCGTTTTCATTTTCTGAAAAGAATTGAAATCAAAATGAGTATTACATTGATAGTCATTATCATCGTCACCGCTGTATCTATGAATCACCACAATATCTGAAATGCAATGAATCAAATTGAATCTTCGCTGTAATCTCCCTGTTAGTTATGCATAATTTCAGTGAATCATATTCGCAGGATAAAAGGGATAATTTAATGACAATTTGAAGGTTCTCACATGGTATATGTGATTCGAGAGTGCATGATTTTTTCATATCCGTTGTCATGCTTTTTAAGTAGGCCAAAATAGTATATACGAATGATATGAAAGGAGGTAATGTTTCTTTCCCTCTGTTTCAAAAAGAGCACATGTGAATAGACTGTACATTTACTCAGATATTAGGTATTTCAAAATCGATTTTATTTGGATATTATAAGATTCTCCATCTTTCCATATCTGAACCAATAAAGAAAGCTTACACGAGATGTCTTTTTCGTTCTTTTCATAGAATTGATTTTCTTTCTTTCTTGCCGAAGCTGAAGACCTTTTTCGAAACGTACAGGGAAATACACTTTATTTAAGTCCTGAATAACACAATGGGTTTGTTCACTATGAAAATTTATAAAAAGAAATCTAGGTTTGGGAATATATATATTATGTTCATAAATTTTCTTAAATATGTAATTTTATAAACTTCTGCCTTCATGTTTGTTATTCAAGCCTGTTTCATAATTTTTTTATTCATATATGCTCTAATCCTTTCCTTCCCACCAAACTCACTCATGTTTAGTACATTAGCAATTATTATGTGCTTATTATGTAATTATTATGTAATTCAATAAGGGTATAATGAAAGGTTTGTTTAGGGAAAAAGGGAATGGTTTGAAATTCAAAGAAATGACAGAATATATGATTATTTCAGTGGTACACAGGATGATTGATAAGATATTAAAGAAGAAAGGGAGAGAGATAATTAACTTACGTAATGAAAGTAGAGGAGAAAAAGTGAGCAAAAATATGGAAAATGATAAGTTATATGGGGGAAGAAATGCAGAGAAATATTTATTAGCAAATGGAGATACAAAAGAGGCAATGTACAGTCTGTAGTGAATACAGTTCTAAATCGATGGTAGGTGTCACAAATACCTTTTTCTTATCTAATATATATATATATATATATATATATATATATATATATATATATATATATATATATATATATATATATATATATATATATATATATATACTGTATATATGGAAGCTGAAATCTCGGCTTAGCCGAAGGAATCAGTAGTGGAAAATGTCAATCTAAGTAACTCGTGAGTGAATATTTAGAGTAGTCTGAGGAAAAATGTTTGGTGTTACAAGTGAGATGCTTTTGAATAGTGCTGATTCTCTGCTTTAGTTGCTGGCCAGGTTTTGTAAGGTATGTCAGGATATATGATATGAATACGAGCTCTTTTTAAGCACTCAAACAGATATGCTTGTTATCTTGAAGATTTTTTTTTTATTATTATATCCCTTACTTCATGAGAAATTCATATCTGAATAAACAGGAAGTTGAGCTTACTTAGCGTAATCAGGAATTAATCTCATATATCAAAATATCATAAATAGCTAATTATTCTTTTTGGAAACCGCCAAGGATAACTCTCGCACCATTTCCTCTGTATTGCTGTTCAGCACCTTTCAACTTTGGCTTCATAGTGCAATTGTGGGGTTTTGCAATAGCTACTCCTCAGGCCAAAATAGCCTCCCTAGTCATAGTGCCGCATCGCATGACCGAAATTCCTAAACCCATTCGTTTGTTAAATAAGTAGATTTTGCTATGCATCATGACGTCCATTTATAATGTCTTAAGAGATGAATTCTCGTCTGCAAGGCAATATAAATAGAAACATAAATATAAATATGAATATAAATAAGGTAGCAGCAAAGAAGCAAGTCCTTTGTGCCGTGCAAATCCTGCTAAGGTAAATGAGAAGTCTGTGGCAAACATGAATAGATAAAGACTATCTTTGAAATAGCCTATGCCGAGATGATGGTTTCATGTAATATACAGTTCACATACTCCTCTGTCCTCATACGCTTGACAACACTCCTCTGTCCTCATACGCTTGACAACACTCCTCTGTCCTCATACGCTTGACAACACTCCTCTGTCCTCATACGCTTGACAACACAGAGATAATTCATTAGGTAAACGATGGCATCGTTTACCCAATGAATTATTATTATTATTATTATTATTATTATTATTATTATTATTATTATTATTATTATTATTATTATTATTATTATTATTATTATCTAAGCTACAGATCTAGTTGGAAAAGAAGAATGCTATAAACCCAAGGGCTCCAATAGGGAAAGTGTCCCAATTGCGTGTCCGAGTGTATCCTCAAGCAAGAAAACTCTAACCCAAGACAGTAGAAGACCATGGTACAGAGGCTATATGATTTTGGAGTGTCCTTCTCCTAGAAGAGCTGTTTAGCAAAGCTAAAGAGTCTTTTCTACTCTTACCAAGAGGAAAGTAGCCACTGAACAATTATAGCGCAGTACTTAACCCCTTGGGTGAAGAAGACTTTTTAGGTTATCTCAGTGTTGTCAAGTGTATGAGGACACAGGAGTGTGTGTAAAAAATAGGCCAGACTATTCGGTGTATGTGTAGGCAAAGGAAAAAGGATGCTTAACCAAAGATGGATCCATTGAAGTATTATCTGGTTATGATGGTTATGCTTATAAAATCTCTTTTGGCTTTTAATTGCAACATTGTTTAGAAAGATAAAATGAAAGTTTCCAGTCATATTCTCATTATTTGTAATTCATTTGTCAAACATATATTCATATTTTCTATCCTACTAAAAGGATATTATACATATGATGTATTATTTATAGATTAACCATCAGATGTAAACAAAAACCAAACTAATAAATGTAATTAGATCATCAAATGATGGAAATCATGTGAAAGATTATCTGTGAATATCAATTCCCTATGTAATTACAAAATCAATTATGGCTTTGCTTTTTCTAATCAAGGCAGACTCAGCCATGTAATCCGACGTGGCATCGCTAACACAGAATTCATTACACCGCTCTGCTTACAAAAACATTACGACCTTTATTTCTTTTATCTTTCGCCATCGAAATATTCCCAGTTTCATAAATGATAAGCAGAACGTGGCACTAACATCTCCTTTAAGGCCTTTCATGGAGGGAATAATCAAGGACAGTGACATTGTCGTAGCAAGCAAGACAATGCCCTACAGACTGACCATATATACATATGAGCAGCGCCCTCTCCACCCAAGCCATGAATAGGGAGGGCCAGCCAATGGCTTTTGAGGATTCAGCAGGTAGACCTTTAGGTTTCCCCAAACCCCCATCCTTAGCTCATATGAATGATGAGGTTGCAAACAATAATGAAACCATCGAGTTTGAAATAACTCGAACCCTAGTCTGGCGAGCGCCAGGCAGGGACGCTTCCAATCGGCCACCACAGAATAAGGCAAAATATATTAGAAAAGATGAACTCCAGATTGATGTCAAACTTAATTTTCACACATGAAAATCCGTCAAGTCTATATTTATATTTATATTAATCCTGATGGAGTAAAGGTAATTAAAATCATTCTTTTATATGTTATTTCCTATTACGTCTTCCACAGATATTTTCAAACTTACTCTGAGGCTTTAACTTCGTTTGGTATTCATGTCTGCCTCACGTGTATTTTCGACATTCACTTTTTACACATTATTATTATTATTATTATTATTATTATTATTATTGTTGTTGTTGTTGTTGTTGTTGTTGTTGTTGTTGTTGTTGCTGTTGTTGTTGTTGTATTAGGCCCGTCAAAAGGACGACTAAATAATTAGTTACATATGCTTACACCCGCACACGCACCCGCAACCCCCTCTCGCCGTGGTATGAATACTCCCTCGTTCCCCTAGGGACTGGGAGAAATTAACGTGACCTTATATATATACATACATATATATATGTATATATATATATATATATATATATATATATATATATATATATATATATATATATATTCATTTATATATTTATATATATAGCCAGCGTTGTGGGTATTATTATTATTATTATTATTATTATTATTATTATTATTATTATTATTATTGTTGTCGTTCTTCATAATAACCACACTTTCATGACATCCATTAATTACGGATAACTCTTCTTAAGAATAGAGAGCACATGTAAAACAGAACAATGAATAAATAATTGACTGAAACAACTCAATACAGTTTCCTCGTTTCTCATTCTTGGTGACGCG
>NC_090745.1:7994267-8001767 GCF_036898095.1 Palaemon carinicauda
TAAGAGAGAATCCTGATATTAAGGTGGTAAAATATTTTGCTTATATGAATATATATATATATATATATATATATATATATATATATATATATATATATATATATATATATTTATATATATGTGTATATATAGATATATATATATATATATAAATATATATATATATATGTATATATATATATATATATATATATATATATATATTAATATATATATATATTAATATATATATATATATATATATATATATATATATATATATATATATATATATATATATATATATATATGTATATATATATTAATATATATATATATATATATATATATATATATATATATATTTATATATATAATTTATGTATAATATCAATGCAAATATATATAGAAAAATAAATAGATTGGTGCATGGATAAATAGTTAAATAAATATGTAGCCTACATAGATAGATAGCTAAAATATCATAAAATACCCCCAGCCTTCGTTAGTGGGGATAAATGTTTGGGAGAGTTCAAAAGGCCACCTACATTCTCAGGTCTCCATTTTAAAAGTCTTTGTCAAAAGACCGTAGCCAAATTCTTAACATTGTGTTTACCAGGAATAATTTGTTCGCCCTCAATACGGTAAACTTTTTTAATAACAATAAGAGGCTTTCCATGATGTTCTTTTCTCTGAAGTGGAATTTTATCATCTTTCCTCCCAAAGGAGTAATTTCCGGAAAATATATCTGAGGTCCCTTTGTTCAAGGCAGAATGTTTAGAAGTAATTGTGACGAGCCAAGAGAAGGGTTGTGACTCAAAGGCAGGATGCAATCAACTGAGTTGTTTATTAAGGAACACTCTCCTTTATATACAAAACCTCAAGGCAACAGGACATAACATGTTCGAGAGACAGACAATGTTACAGAGCAAAACCGGAGACATGATCATTCAGGTTCTTTTTAGTGTGAGGGAAGAGCCAAGATACAAGCATAATATATACAAAAGGAATTATGTACAATTGTGTGACACACGGTTGGTACATGGCTCCCCCTCTAAAAATGACATACTGAACATGTTAAATAGGTGCCCTGAATCTGGAGAGGTAGTAGTAAAAACTGCGCCGATTAGCGGCAGTGAGTGGCTGTAGAAGTCGTTGGTTGGGGTGCAAGCGAGTGGTGGATGATGGTTGGCTGTGTTGCCGCTCCGGCTCGTCACGGGGTAGGCAAATGTGTCCTACAGCATTCATAGGCGTGTGTGTCCTACGGTATTCATAGGCGTGTCCTACGGCATTCATAGGCGAGTGTGTCTTACGGAATTCATAGGCGTGTGTCCTACGGCATTCATAGGCCTACGGCACTCATAGGCGTGTGTCCTACGGCATTCATAGGCCTACGGCACTCATAGGCGTGTGTCCTACGGCATTCATAGGCATGTGTCCTACGGCATTCATAGGCGTGTCCTACGGCATTCACGTCAGCTTCGGATGAAGTTGAATAGGTGTCCTCTTCGTCACGAGTGGAGGCGTTGATGGAGGTTTGAAGGTCATGAAGTGGGTTCACATCACGAGGAGAGCCGTCTGCGGCAGGTTGCAGGCGAGTAATACTGGTCATTTTCCCGAGGGTGAGTGAAGCCCTATGGTCCCCCAACGGTTGTTGAGAGAGCTGAAAAGGCGTTGCTATACGGGCGGCTGGCGACGGCGAGTACTGCTGCAGAAGGTATGCATTGACGGCGTCATAGTAACGGTGAGAGGTGGAGGGGGGGGGGGGGGGGGAGGCGTGAGGAGCGAGTCACTCCGGGTCACCAATGTGACGGGCCAAGAGAGGGTTGTGAACTCAAAGGCAGGATGCAATCAACTGAGTTGTTTATTAAGGAACACTCTCCCTTATATACAAAACCTCAAGGCAACAGAACATAACATGTTCGAGAGACAGACAATGTTACAGAGCAAAACCGGAGACATGATCATTCAGGTTCTTTTTAGTGTGAGGGAAGAGCGAAGATACAAGCATAATATATACAAAAGGAATTATGTACAATTGTGTGACACACGGTTGGTACATAACCCTATGCATTGTTGGGTCTTGGAGAATTTGTTGTGATGAGACTTTATCAATAAAAAGAAAGTTTTTTTTTTTTTTCAATATTTTTCATTCTAGAATGAAAAGGTCTTGACTTCATTCAAGCTTGTTATGAACTCTCCATTGTCGTTATTCCTCGTTTTCTTAATGTTAGTATCGATAAAGACGATGGGTATGACGTCACTGGTGGTGCGTATGCTGCTGATGATAAACTTAGGTTAGGTTAGGGGTAAAATAACAAATCATTTGGCGTATTTTGGATAGAGTTCAAAAGACTTTTTTTTACTTAATTAACAAAGGCTGTCACTAGATCCGAGTTTTATATAAGCAACCTTTAAGTTATTATTATTATTATTATTATTATTATTATTATTATTATTACTTACTTACTTACTTACTTACTTACTGAGCTACAACCCTACTTGGAAAAGCAGGATGCTATAAGCCTAGGGGCTCCAACAGGGAAAATATTCCGGTGACGAAAGGAAACAAGGAAAATACCGTGCCTGAGTGTACTCTCAAGCAAGAGAACTCTAACCAAAGATAGAGGAAGACCATGGTACAGAGGCTATGGCACTACCCAAGACTAGAGAACAATGGTTTGATTTTAGAGTGTCCTTCTCTAGAAGAGCTGCTTACCATAGCTAAAGAGTCTCTTCTACCCTTACCAAGAGGAAAGTAGCCACTGAACAATTTCGGTGCAGTAATTAACCCCTTAGATGAATAAGAATTGTTTGTTAATCTCAGTGTTGTCCTAATTTAGTAGTGAATAACAATGACTATAGGTCACCCTCTGTATTCATATCTTAACAACGACTTATTTCTTTTATTTTTAACGCAACATCTTGCCGTCTTGTCACTTCAATTGATATTGTGCTTAAGAAAGACTCACTATTAATCTGGTGTTTTTATTAATATAAAGTCTAGTATCACCTTGCAAACACACACACACACACACACACACACACACACATATATATATATATATATATATATATATATATATATATATATATACATATATAATTGTTCTCTCTTTCTCTCTCTCTCTTATATATGAATATATATGAAGATAGATTGATAGATAGATAGATGTGTATGTGTTTGTCTCTATATGCATGCATATACACACACAAACACACACACATATGTATATATATATATATATATATATATATATATATATATATATATATATGTGTGTGTGTGTGTGTATATGTATGTACATATACAGTATACACATTAAACTTTTGCCCATAAGGGGATGGTATGAGAAAATCACAACAGTCACTGCCTCAATATCCTTTTAATCACTGAATCCCGTAAGAAGACCCCCTTCCAAAATATTCGGCAGTAATAATCTATTCACACATCTACACAATAGGCTTGTCATTAGTACGTTAACCCCCTCTCCTCACCCTACACAGTATCAGTTATCCCTTCCATGCATTTCTTGTGTTTCCTGTAACCATTTACAATAGTTCTTTAAAGATTTAATGTTTTAAAGGCTACACGTGAATGGCAGAAACAAGGGACATTGACAATACCCTTGCTAGCAGGACATAGGCCCTAGAGACTGACCATACATACGTCTGGTCAGCGACCAAGCTCCCTCTCCACATAACTTAGGACCAGAGAGGGCAGTCAATGGCTGCTGATGACTCAGAAGGTAGACCTATAGGCTCCTGAAACCCCCATCCTCAACTCACAAGGATGGTGAGGTTGCAGACACTTTAAGAAACCATTGAGCTTGAGCGTATCTCGAACCTCAGCCAAGCAGATCACCAGCCAGGGACGTTTACAGTAAGCCATTACAACCCCTTTTATCCAACTGTTCCTTTCCCCATCTAGTTTTCATACATGTTCAAACCACCTCAAAATATTCTGATCAATCCTATCACTTATATTTTTCATACCATCCCGACGTATCGCCGCATTTCTCTGCTTATCAGTTAATCTCAATCCACACATGCTGTGCAAGAGTTCATTTCACACCTATCACAGTTCTTCTTTCATTCTCATTCAATTTTCACATTTCCCTTCCTTAAAGGAGATTTGGTTCAACAATACTTTCTTAAATTCCCAACTTGGCTCCCACAGGCAATTCAAGTTTCTTGCCAGTCTTTTTTATCACATCTTGGGTCCTATTTATCTTATATACTGTATATGTATATATATATATATATATATATATATATATATATATATATATATATATATATATATATATATATATATATATATATATATATATATATATATATATATATATATATATATATGGGTGTGCGTGTATGTGTGTGTGTGTCTGATTGTGTTAGTGTATTATGTCGTATATACTTTTACTTTTCAAAAATGCCTTATCGAATTTCGTGGAAACCTTATCATTAAAACAATATATTTTCAATAATATCCGTTTCAAATACAGGTAAAGACGATCCTTCAAAATGACCAGAATTCTTTTAAGAGGATTGTCGAAACCTTTCTGAAACCAGGTGTTTGATAAGGGAATAGAGAAAAGAATTTTAGAGAGAGAGAGAGAGAGAGAGAGAGAGAGAGAGAGAGAGAGAGAGAGAGAGAGAGAGAGAGAGAGACTGACTGCTCTCACTGAAGGTAATACCTTCGCTGAGACCAGTAATCTCTCAAGAAATAATTTTTCTGTGAAATAAGTAACATTCCATCTTTACCTCTCGCATATCTGGAGTGAGTTATATTCCCTCCTTATCTCATAGTCCCTGAAACAAGTAACATTCTGCTCTAACATCATATTTTTTAAACAAGTAACATTTTTTTTTTTCATCTCCTGAAACATTACATGTTCTTCTCTCATATTCTCTGAAACTAGTAACTTTTTTCTTTTTATCTCTCGGAATCTCTGAAACAAGAACAATTATCTCCTTATCTCCTATTATCTGAAGCAAGTAACATTCTCCCCTTATCTCTCAAAATCTCTGAAAAAAGTGCAATTATCTCCTTATCTCATATTCTCTGAAGCAAGTAATATTCTCTCCTTATCTCTCGGAATCCTTGAAACAAGTAACACTCACTCCTTATCTCTCGGAATCTCTGAAACAAGAACAATTATCTCCTTATCTCATATTATATAAAACAAGCAACATTCTCTCCTTATCTCTCAAAATCTCTGAAACAAGTATCAACCAGATTCACCGAATCAAGTAACATTTGTTCCTTGTCTCTTGGATACTCTGAAACAAGTAGCATTCCCTTTTAACTCTCTGATTCCCAAATCAAGTAACCTTCTCCCTTTGTCCATCAGGCTCTCTAATGCAAATAACATTTTCTCTTTAAATCCCATATCTTCTAAAAAAAAAAATATCTTTTTATCCCTTGTATTCTCAGATTTTTTTTTAAAAAGATACATATCTCTTGGATTATCTGAAATAAGGAACATTCTCTTTCTTATCTATTGGATTCTCCAAAGCAAGTAACATCCTCCGTTCATCTCTCAGACTTTCGGAAACAAAACACATTCTATCTTCATCTCTGATTCTCTGAAATGAATAACTTTACTTATCCCTCTCGTTTTAATATTCTGATATTCTGAAATTTTAAACACACCCTTCTTATCTGTCGGATTCTGTCAATCGAGAAACATAAAACAAGGTTTTTTTTTTTCATCTCCCAAATTCTCTGAAACTCGGGACATTGTATATTCTCGTATTTTCTCAACTTAACTCTTTATTTTTTTAAAACAAAGTTCAATTTTCTCCTTGGTTCATCTTGCTGATTCTCTGAAGTAAAATTATATATATATTTTTTTTTATCTCTCGGATTCCCTACAACAATTAATATTCGCTCTTTATCTCTCGACACTCTGGAACAAAGGTCATTCTCTCCGTATTTTTTCGGATTATCCAAAAACAATAACATTCGTTATCTTCTTGTACTGAAAATGATAGGTACATCCCCACCGAGATTCCTGTAGGAGACGATATTTATGATGGTAGTGGCGTTTTTAAGTTCGTATGACAGCTGGCCCACTTACTCGTTTTTAAATGGTATATTAGATTTTAAAAGTTTCTTTATTAAGTTATTTATTCACTTTTTATCTAAGTTATTAATTATTTATTAACCATACTCCAATCGGCATCAATGACCATTGATGTTATGATGCTAGATAATTACCAATCATTCATTCTTTCTCAGTTCATTATTCTTTCAACATCATGCACTCCCTCCCCCCAGAATCGCCGAGTTGTATTCATTCATAGCTGTCGAGAATTGGCAGGTCTTTTAGGAGGACACTCAAAAATCAAACCATTGTTCTCTAGTCTTGGGTAGTGCCATAGCCTCTGTACCATGGTCTTCCACTGTCCAGGGGTAGAGTTTTCTTGCTTGAAAGTACACTCAGGCACACTGTTCTATATTGTTTCTCTTCCTTTTTTATAGCTTATATGTGAAAGATGTAATTTAATGTTGTTACTGTTCATAAAATATTTTATTTTGATTGTTCATTACTTCTCTTGTAAAATATATATTTCCTTATTTATTTTCTTCACAGGGCTATAGTTCCCCGTTGGTGCCCTTGGGCTTATAGCATCCGACTTTTCTAAATAGGGTTGTAGCTTACCTTGTAATAATAATAATAATGATAATAATAATAATAATGATAATAATAATAATAATAATTATGATAATGATAATAATAATAAAGTCTTACATTCATCAAATGCATTTTCATTTACAATGAGAACGAAAGAACTTCAAAGAGTCGTAGTTGCTTTGTGTCATAATGTCGTCATTGCCGACGAAATATAGCCACGTAATAAGAAAAACATATGTTCCTGCACTTTGCTTTTTCATCTTGCTCAGGACGAAAATGTCTAATTAATACACAAAAGCCCAGTTGGATCTCGCTTGTAACTTTCATACAGTTCAAATAATGTTGTCCAAAGGTGTTCATGGAAAAGCGTCAAAGAAATTGCAAGTTTCACAAACATTACTTTGCTGCTCGTGTTGGACTTTCTTTTTTCTCTGCTTTTATATTTTTCTTTGTTCCACGGATGATATCTCAATTTTTGCGTGGAATTCTTATGAAATTATGATATAATCATATTTTTTCTTATTAATACTTATAGAGTTGAGATATAATCATGTTTCCTCTTATTAATACTTATAAAGTTGGGATATAATCATATTTATTCTTAATAAACGCTGAAATTTCTTAATTATTTTATCAAGACTATCCTTGCCATGTTATTGTTACGGATTTTCCAACAATATAATTGAATTACGCGAAATACTTATTATATTTTAGAAAGATATAATCAGAAATGACTTCAAATTTTTATAGTTTAGAAAGATATAGTCAGATATCCTCTCAAATATCTCTAGTGAATTATTCCATTATATGAAATAGAGCATCACAGTTGAATTAAAAAACTGCCAGTTTTATGGGAATTGGAATAATTACTTGAAAG
>NC_090745.1:8006767-8021767 GCF_036898095.1 Palaemon carinicauda
TCATTGATGGATTCAGACATGCAGAACCTCAAACTCTAAGCATCTAAATCATTGGTGTATTTACACATGCAGAACCTCGCACTCTAAGCATCTGGGTAATTGATGGTGTCAGGCATGCAACCTCTTGTACTCTAAGCATCTGAATCATTGATGGTGTCAGGCATGCAGCCCCTTGCACTCTAAGCATCTGAATCATTGATGGATTCAGACATGCAGAACCTCGCACTCTAAGCATCTAAATCATTGGTGTATTTTGACATGCAGAACCTCGCACTCTAAGCATCTGGGTAATTGATGGAGTCAGGCATGCAGCCCCTCATACTCTAAGCATCTGAATCATTGATGGATTCAGACATGCAGAACCTCACACTCTAAGCATCTAAATCATTGGTGTATTTACACATGCAGAACTTCGCACTCTAAGCATCTGGGTAATTGATGGTGTCAGGCATGCAACCCCTTGCACTCTAAGCATCTAAATCATTGATGGATTCAGACATGCAAAACCTCGCACTCTAAGCATCTAAATCCTTGGTGTATTTAGACATGCAGAACCTCACACTCTAAGCATCTGGGTAATTGATGGAGTCAGGCGTGCAGCCCCTCGTATTCTAAGCATCTGAATCAATGATGGATTCAGACATGCAGCCCTTTGCACTCTAAGCATCTGGGTAATTGATGGATTCAGACATGCAGAACCTCGCACTCTAAGCATCTAAATCATTGGTGTATTTACACACGCAGAACCTTGCACTCTAAGCATCTGGGTAATTGATGGTGTCAGGCATGCAACCTCTTGTACTCTAAGCATCTGAATCATTGATGGATTCAGACATGCAGCCCCTTGCACTCTAAGCATATGAATCATTGATGGATTCAGACATGCAGAACCTTACACTCTAAGCATCTAAATCATTGGTGTATTTACACATGCAGAACCTCGCACTCTAAGCATCTGGGTAATTGATGGTGTCAGGCATGCAACCTCTTGTACTCTAAGCATCTGAATCATTGATGGATTCAGACATGCAGCCCCTTGCACTCTAAGCATCTGAATCATTGATGGATTCAGACATGCAGAACCTCACACACTAAGCATCTAAATCATTGGTGTATTTACACATGCAGAACCTCGCACTCTAAGCATCTGGGTAATTGATGGTGTCAGGCATGCAACCCCTTGTACTCTAAGCATCTGAATCATTGATGGATTCAGACATGCAGAACCTCACACTCTAAGCATCTAAATCATTGGTGTATTTACACATGCAGAACCTCGCACTCTAAGCATCTGGGTAATTGATGGTGTCAGGCATGCAACCCCTTGCACTCTAAGCATCTAAATCATTGATGGATTCAGACATGCAAAACCTCGCACTCTAAGCATCTAAATCCTTGGTGTATTTAGACATGCAGAACCTCACACTCTAAGCATCTGGGTAATTGATGGAGTCAGGCGTGCAGCCCCTCGTACTCCTAGCATCTGAGTCATTGGTGGATTCATATATGCAGCCCCTTGCACTCTAAGCCTCTGAAATATTGGTGGATTTAGACATGCAGCCCCTCGTATTCTAAGCATCTGAATCAATGATGGATTCAGACATGCAGCCCCTTGCACTCTAAGCATCTGGGTAATTGATGGATTCAGACATGCAGAACCTCGCACTCTAAGCATCTAAATCATTGGTGTATTTACACACGCAGAACCTCGCACTCTAAGCATCTGGGTAATTGATGGTGTCAGGCATGCAACCTCTTGTACTCTAAGCATCTGAATCATTGATGGATTCAGACATGCAGCCCCTTGCACTCTAAGCATCTGAATCATTGATGGATTCAGACATGCAGCCCCTTGCACTCTAAGCATCTGAATCATTGATGGATTCAGACATGCAGAACCTTACACTCTAAGCATCTAAATCATTGGTGTATTTACACATGCAGAACCTCGCACTCTAAGCATCTGGGTAATTGATGGTGTCAGGCATGCAACCTCTTGTACTCTAAGCATCTGAATCATTGATGGATTCAGACATGCAGCCCCTTGCACTCTAAGCATCTGAATCATTGATGGATTCAGACATGCAGAACCTCGCACTCTAAGCATCTAAATCATTGGTGTATTTAGACATGCAGAACCTCGCACTCTAAGCATCTGGGTAATTGTTGGAGTCAGGCATGCAGCCCCTCATACTCTAAGCATCTGAATCATTGATGGATTCAGACATGCAGAACCTCACACTCTAAGCATCTAAATCATTGGTGTATTTACACATGCAGAACCTTGCACTCTAAGCATCTGGGTAATTGATGGTGTCAGGCATGCAACCCCTTGTACTCTAAGCATCTGAATCATTGATGGATTCAGACATGCAGAACCTCGCACTCTAAGCATCTAAATCATTGGTGTATTTACACATGCAGAACCTTGCACTCTAAGCATCTGGGTAATTGATGGTGTCAGGCATGCAACCCCTTGCACTCTAAGCATCTAAATCATTGATGGATTCAGACATGCAAAACCTCCCACTCTAAGCATCTAAATCCTTGGTGTATTTAGACATGCAGAACCTCACACTCTAAGCATCTGGGTAATTGATGGAGTCAGGCGTGTAGCCCCTCGTACTCTAAGCATCTGAATTATTGATGGATTCATATATGCAGCCCCTTGCACTCTAAGCATCTGAAATATTGATGGATTTAGACATGCAGCCCCTCGTATTCAAAGCATATGAATCATTGATGGATTCAGACGTGCAGCCCCTTGCACTCTAAGGATCTGGGTAATTGATGGATTCAGGCATGCAGCCCCTCGTACTCTAAACACCTTAATCATTGATGGATTCAGACATACAGCCCCTTTGCACTCTTAAGAATCTGAATTATTGATGGATTCAGACATGCAGAACCTCTCACTCCAAGCATCTGGGACATTGATGAATTCAGGCATACAGCCTCTCGTACTCTAAGCATCTAGATCATTGATGGATTCAGATATGCAGCCCCTCATACTCTCAGCATCTGAATCATTGATGGATTCAGATATGCAGGCCCTCGCACTCTAAGCATCTAGATCATTGATGGATTCAGATATGCAGCCCCTCATACTCTCAGCATCTGAATCATTGGTGTATTTAGACATGTAGAACCTCGCACTCTCAGCATCTGAATCACTGATGGATTCAGACATGCAGAACCTCACACTCTAAGCATCTGGGTATTTGCTAAATTCAGGAATACAGCCCATCGTACTCTAAGCATCTGAATGATCGATGGATTCAGACATGCAGCCCTTCGCACTTTAAGGATCTGAATCATTGATGGATTCAGACATGCAGCCCCTTGCACCCTAAGCATCTGATTCATTGATGGTTTCACACATGCAACCCTTTGCACTTTAAGCATTTGCATCATTGATGGGTTTAAATATTCAGAACCTCGCACTCTAAGATCTGAATAATTGATGGATTCAGACATGCAGCCCTTCGCACTCTAAGCATCTAGATCATCGAAGGATTTAGACATGCAGCCCCTGGCACTCTGAGCATCTGAATAATTGATTAATTTAGATATGCAAAACCTCCCACTCTAAGCATCTGGGTCATTGATGGATTCAGACATGCAGCCCCTCGCACTCTAAGTACCGGAATTATTGGTGGATTCAGACATGCAGCCCCTCGCACTCTAAGTACCGGAATTATTGGTGGATTCAGACATGCAGCCCCTCGCACTCTAAGCATCTGAATCATTGATGGAATAAGACATGCAGTCCCTCGTACTCTAAGCATCTGAATTATTGATGTATTCAGACATTCATCCCCTCGCACACTAAGCATCTGAATCATTGATGGATTCAGACATGCAGCCTCTTGCACTCTACGCATCTGAATCATTGATGGATTCAGACATGCAGCCC
Source organism: Palaemon carinicauda (assembly GCF_036898095.1). Taxonomy (NCBI): domain Eukaryota; kingdom Metazoa; phylum Arthropoda; class Malacostraca; order Decapoda; family Palaemonidae; genus Palaemon; species Palaemon carinicauda. Next base: position 8,010,684 of record NC_090745.1, read on the forward strand.
CTCGCACTCTAAGTACCGGAATTATTGGTGGCTTCAGACATGCAGCCCCTCGCATTCTAAGCATCTGAATCATTGATGGAATAAGACATGCAGTCCCTCGTACTCTAAGCATCTGAATTATTGATGTATTCAGACATTCATCCCCTCGCACACTAAGCATCTGAATCATTGGTGGATTCAGACATGCAGCCCCTCGCACTCTAAGTACCGGAATTATTGGTGGATTCAGACATGCAGCCCCTCGCACTTTAAGTACCGGAATTATTGGTGGATTCAGACATGCAGCCCCTCGCACTCTAAGCATATGAATCATTGATGGAATAAGACATGCAGTCCCCCGTACTCTAAGCATCTGAATTATTGATGGATTCAAACATTCATCCCCTCGCACACTAAGCATCTGAATCATTGGTGGATTCAGACATGCAGCCCCTCGTACTTTAAGCAAGTGAATTATTGAATGAATCAGACATGCAGCCCCTCATAGTATAAACATCTGAATCATTGATGAATCCAGAAGGGCATTCAGACACGCAGCTCTGGGACACTGTAAAGTCGAACACAACGCTCTATAGCCTGGACTGATCAAATGCGCATGTTTAGGCCTATCATTTGCCTCTGTTGCTCACGAGTTGTCTTTAAAAATCAGGCGATATACAGCTTATTGGTTTCGAACCGAGTAAGGAGGAGGAGGAGGGTCATAACTACGAAAGAACAAATATCATAACTTGGGAAAAGCAGGAACATAATGGGATTCTCAATCTTGTCTTTACTGCAGTCTTCAGTCTTCGCTATGTCGAGCAACGCGACTTCCATGAAATAAGAGGACATATAAAAGTTCAATTCCAGCTACATGCTCATCATTTTTTTTACCACGGTGTCGGGAATTTTGCCACAAATAATATATGTTAGATGTATTTTACTTGAAGGGATATCAAATAGTTTCTATTTGTTATAATCAAAATCTCAGCGTTGGTCCAGGTGAAGTATCTAAACTATTTAGAAATAGTGTTTCTTAATTGATTCTTCATAGTATTTTAGTGAAATTATTTTTTACCCTTGTTCAAGAAATACGACTTTTATTGCTGCAGTTATTGATCAAATTACATGACCGTTCCTCTTGTTTTGCCCATAATGATAAAGCTTTCCTAAAAGGGATGCTGATGGGCGTCGTTAAAATCAGCATCTATGAATAGGGATGCAAAGAAGTTACCCAACATAACTGATTCCAACCGAAGCACATATTTACCAATTGAAAAGGAATGTTTACAAATGGTCTGGATTCACTCGAATTAAACAGCAGTGTTCACAAATGGTTATGATTCAGCCATTGCCTTGCAATATTCAATCACTCTTTGCTAACGTGTTTTCCACTTTGTTATGGTGAAGTTTGCAGGATTATAAAACGTGTGTTAATGGCCTTGCTATTAGTACTAATTGCCTATGAAACACAGCTTTGCGTCAAAGCTGGTAATTGACCCTCCCCTGCATAAGCATAAGAATTCGTGCAGATTATCTATTTAATCCGGGCTTCTTTGTTTGGCTTCATATGTACAGTTGGACACAGGAGTCCCTGGCACACTTCGCTCCAAAGAAGTGAACCATGTCACACCCTTACTTCATAGCGAGTAACCAAACATAATTTTAGGCAGTGATGGCAGGTGGTGGGAGTGTTAAACACAGGAACTCGCCACACAGTAATGGTGTGGCTGGGTGCATTTCTTCAGAGCGAGGTGTGCCAGGGACTCCTGTGTACAACTGTACATATAGATCTAAAGCTTATTACATGACACCGTGAATGGGTATTTCAATCATATCTTATTTTGCACAAGTAGTTGTTCTCCGGGTGTAGGAAGGCCCCATTTTCTAAGTATTTTCTTTTTCTTTATTTTTTTTCGACCATAATTCAGGTCTGTTGCCTAATCATATATCGTTTATATAAATCCAGATTATCATCTTATCCGTTATTCTCGTGTATACATATTGTCAATTCTCTTAGAAGTTTGTGATTTAATCCTCCTTTGGTTAGACATCCGTCTTCTTTGGTACTTTATCTTTGTATGGCTACTTTCACAAAGCGCTGGTTTTATTCTTCATTTTTATGCTGATACCCGTAACATTTATGCATTCAAGAATTACATGAAAGGGCGGTTTTTTCTTCGTTATTTCTTTAGCAGTAATTATCATGAAAATGATAATAAAGGAATTGGAGTAGTAGATTCATCCAGATATTTAGAAGTAATTTAGTAGAGGAAAGAAGGTTAAGTAAGAAGTTAAATTTCTGAATAGTTAAAGAAGCAAGGAAGGAAGCAGGACATGTGCAAAGGATTTGGAAGAGAAGAGGCGTGTCAGAATAACTCAAAGTTCTGATGTATGAATTGATTGGTTAGTTAACTATCCATTGTGGAGAGGAGTGTGGATTTGCCGCCGTTGAAGTAGAAAAATCGGTGGACTGGTGTAGGACCTCATAATATAATTGAGTCAAACAGTTTACCTGAATTTTGCACACACACACACACACACACACACACACACACACACACACACACACACACAATAGCAGAGGCGAGGACTGTAAGAAATTGAGACGATATTCCATGGATTCTAGGATCAAATTATTGCTATTATATTCTTGGCTTTGAAACCCATCTTGTTATATAGGAATTGGGATTGATATATAGATATAAAGTTTAAAAAAAGAGGATAATTTTTCTAATGAAGAATGATTACTTTAGAAAATATTTGATTTATGATTTATGTTGTTTCTAAAGTCGAATTTATGCGATATACTAAAAGGGAAATACGGAATAAACCTTCATTTTCTGGATCGGTTGGTGTCATGATAAGATATACTTTTTAAAAATTAAGGAAATAAAGTTAGATTATGAAAATAAAGAAGCAGGATCTATCTTGATAGTGAGGGAATTGGGATAACTTAGACCTACGCTTAAAGATTTCCCTTAAAAAAACGGTAAAAATCCTAAAATAAATGTTGTCAGGCATTTACCGTTTTAGAAAAAGGATATATTGACGTTAAGGTGTGATATTACGGTTACCATACCAACCCGTAATAGATATTGACAAATTATGGTAAAAATTACGGTCGCCTGTATTTTACTGAAATACGGCTGAGAACAGTACATTATTTACGGGGAATTTCCAATTAGAATTATGAGTTTTTTTTTTAATTACGTAGGTTAAGTGAAAGTGAAACTGGTACTTTTGAAGGAATATAGCTGGTGAGATGAGAAAGAAGGTGGATTCCAATATAGGTGAACCAAGGAAGGAAGGTAGCGGGGTGTGTGCAAAAGATTGGGAGAATCTGTAAGTGTCAATGGAAGCTAAGTTGGGGATAGATGAATAGATTGAGCCAACTCTCCTTTATGGAGGTGAAAAGTGGACGTTGAATAAGAAAGTAAGATTGAAAATGAGTTGAATTACATTTTCAGTTTATGTCCCTTAGGAAGGAAGAGTAAGAACGATGAAATATGTAGAAGTGGGAAATATAGAAGCTGTAGATATGACAGCCGTAAAAAAAAAAAAAAAAAAAAAAAAAAAAAAAAAAAAAAAAAAAACCGTAAAAATCCTGGAATAAATGTTGTCAGGCATTTACCGTTTTAAAGGCGGGTCTATTAACGTTAAGGCATTATATTACGGTCACAAACCCGTAAAATATAATAAAGTAGGATAAAAATTACGATCGCCTGTATTTTACTGGAATACGGCGGAGAACAGTATATTTTTACGGAGAATTTCCGATTAAAATTACGTTTTTTTTTTTTCTAACAGTATAGGAGAGAAGAAGAATAGTATCTGTATTAGATGTACGTCTGCTACAGATTAACACGAAAAGCTCAAATGTATTACGTCCTATAATCAATATAATTCTATCACTATTCTGAGCTATATCTTTCTTCGTTCTTATTTCAGGTATGAAACGAGAAAATCTGGCCGAGGCTACATAACACCAACTGACTTCTTTGGCGCCGATGGTATTTGAAAGCAGGATCTGTGGTGAGTACTTGATCTTGCTTCATTTGTCTCCCTTGTACACTTTTTTTTTTTTTTTTTTTTGCATTGCGATTCGTCCACCAATGACTATTTATTCGCTTAGGTCTAGTTACTCTCCCCTACATATTAATATATATATATATATATATATATATATATATATATATATATATATATATATATATATATATATATATATATATATATATCTTGATCACTCCATTGGTAAAGTCATCTCTGCAGGTATTGTTTCGGCTCAGGGCATAGGTTCGGATCCTTGCCCAGCCAGAAGCATTTATAATAAATGAATTTCCAGTGGATATACTGTACATTCCCAAAGGTAGAATTCTGTATTAAATGCCATTGTGGTTGATATTTACATTGATCGATATCACAAGTGTTAGTGATGCATATTCATGTATACATATGTGTGTTTGAATAAGATTGTATATTCAGAACGCATTGTTTATGTTACTATCGTTAGTATCGTTATCGTTATCGTTCATGTTAGTATTACCGTGAGTGCAATAACGACAAGGGTTCCGAGTGTCCGATACCTTGAGCCTTACCCGGTGGCTCTTGTTGAACATCAGGAGGCAGCAAATCATTTCCCGGAAGATAAAATGATGTTTTGTTAAATATGTTAAAAGTCTAGATTTGTAAAAGAAAATATATTCCCGGAAAAGTTATTACCGGAATTTTTTCATGAAGAAATAAAGTTAATTTCGTTAATGTGTGCTACACGTTTAGTATGAAACTTTTATATATATTATAATATCCTTAGTTGAAAGGACAAATAAGATTAAGGGACAGAAACTAGAAGGATTTCACTGATATTTTATTAGTATATTCTTTGGGCTTATAATGCAGCCATTGGCAAGTATACGAACATCCACATTTTTTTTTTCAGTTTAGTGTTAGAAAAGTAGTTGGCTTTCTCAATATTTCTGTGAGGTACAACTTCATTGATTTTAGGTGTGTTTGTATGTGTGTGTGCGTGTGTTTAGTTTCAAAATAAACATTCTATTGTCGTTCTCTTACTAAACAATTTTCCCCAAAATTGAGGTAATTATGTAAGGTAACAAAACGAGTAAAGTTAGATATCAACTTCATAAAAATTAATTTTTGTATTATCTATTAATATCATTATCATCATCATCAGCGGTTACTTGTCCACTACAGAGGAAAGGCCTCGGGCATGTCCTTCCACTCGCGTCTGTTTATGGTCACTCTGTGTCAATTTATACCTTCAAATGTTCTTAGTTCGGCAATACATCGTCTTCCTTTCCATACCCTGATTCGTTTACAATCTCTAGAGACACATCTGTTATTCTTAATGTCCATCTGTTATTTGTCATTTTCATTATATGACCTTTCAATATAGAAAGGAATAAACCGAAATTCCGATAATGCGGATGTTGCGACAAAGTGCAATTTAATTGAGAATTACTTTCAAAGCTGAAACAAGATATATATATATATATATATATATATATATATATATATATATATATATATATATATATATATTATATATATATACATATACACACATGTATATATATACATATATATATGTATATATATATTTATATATATACATATACACACATATGTATATATATACATATATACTGTATATATACACATATGTATATATATATATACACATAGTTATATATACATATATATACATATATATGAGTATATATATGTGTGTATATATATGTATATATACATATATACATATGTGTGTATATGTATAAATATGAATATATTATATATATATATATATATATATATATACATATGTATATATATATATATACATATGTGTATATATATGTATAAATACATATGTATATATATATATATATATATATATATATATATATATATATATATATACTGTATATATATATATGAAACATTTTGACCGTCGACGAGAGAAAATCCTTTCACAGTAACGGAACGAAGACGGCTGAAATTCAGTAAAAAACATCACATGATTATTTTTGTTTTAACACGACCGTATTCCTTCCTAGAAAAACTCGCCACTAAAATTTGCGTTACCGACCTAATGAGCAGTTGGGGCACGGAAATTGCTTGTTAAAAGCATGGCGTTGCATAACCGGCCGAGATCAATATGTGAAGAGATTTAGGATATTAAATCCATCCCAGTCAAAGCAAAGAGATAGAAATTGTAACAACAATTATCTAAATTTGGAACTAGTAGTTGTGTAAATACAGCTATGAGAATCAATGTCCCCTGGGGTTACATACATGCCTACACATACACATACATATACACCATATACATACATACACACATATATATGTTATATATATATATATATATATATATATATATATATATATATATATATATATATATATATATATATATATGTATACATCATTAGACGTGGGGTTCATACTTTCAAATATTAAACCCCTAATAGCATTTTCATATCGAATTCACTCAGCCCCAAAAATAAAGACTGAAGGCAAAAGCACTTATCATAATTTTCATTGTATTTTTTCTTTGGAGACCTTTTGTAATAGTTTTTACTGCAATGTATTACTAGATCTAAGTTTTTAATTATATTTAGCATTACTGATTCCTTATAGACATAAATTATGGAAATATAAGAGAGGGATGAAGTTGAAAGTCCCATCTATAGAGACATTAAGTACCGTCCTTAGGCTTACACGTGTCCTTTCTTAATGATATAGCAGATTAAATCATTTTCTCAGAAGAATCATGGAAATGGGGATTCAAACACCGTTTTCGGCACTGTAACTCTTCAAGGGTTAATTGTTACTTTTAGTAACAACATTACAATAAATATTTCCTATATACACTATAAAAACTTAACAAAACAAGAGGAAAAGAAACTAGATAGAATAGTGCGCCCGAGTGTACCCTCAAGCAAGAGAACTCTAACCCAAGACAGTGGAGGACCATGGTACAGAGGCTATGGTACTACCCAAGACTAGAGAACAATGGTTTGATTTTGGAGTGTCCTTTTCCTAGAAGAGCTGCTGACCATTTTTGAGGATGATGAAGCTGATTTTGTTGCCACTTAATCCTCATAATGCATATGCTCTAAAGAGTACAAAACTTAATATACCAATACTGCTTAGCTAACCCTAATTCAGTTAAGCAACCTCACCTATTTTGTGACGTAGCGCGAGAGCAGTATGAAGAATAAGGAACCATTAAGGAGGGAAGTAAAAAGTCGGAGTCACGGCCCAGACTTAGAAAGGTTCACTGGGCACTGGTTTGACCAACTGTTGCTTTTGTCGACAAGATCCTATTAAAAAGGCTCTGATATCTAAAGTCGCTCAACAAAGAATATTCTCCTTTTTCATTCTATCAATGCAATACCTATAAAGCCTAACTGATGAAGGCTGGATGAAAATGGTGGGATAGAACACACTCCTCAGTAAAACAAGGGATTCTTCCATGAGCATAATGGCTTTGGCATAACATCCAAATATGATATGAAAAGTAAAAGGCTTATAACTAGCACTATCCTGAGGAAAACCAGATAATACTCGTGTAACCACTTTGGTCTCCATGAACAACTACTCTTTGCAATCTGTTGGTTAAGTATTTGATAACAATAAAAAGAAAGGATTTACCAACCTCCACCTATTAAAGTTCGAAAACAAAGACCTTCTGATTAACAATACGGGAAAGGTTCCATGACCATAACACATTGTGGCAGGGATAAAGGTGCCATCTTCTTCAACTGGTAGCATAACATCATCTTTCTCTCTGGTTAATCAATATTGCAAGGTGTTGTAGCTAATTATTTCTCAAGCTGTGTTGTCCAGGTTAATAAGTGACTTACTGCATGTTTGGTTGTTAAAGTTGTTGTGTAGTTTTCAAATAAAAAATGGTTGCTCTACAAAATCATAACGGTTCCTATGCCAACCCATTTGTGATAATGAACAGGCTGACATAAATCCTTTTATAGTATATATATGAAATATCGGTTTGAGTGTTGTTAACGTTTTTAAAATATTTTATTTTAATTGTTAATTACTTCTTATATCGTTTATTCATTTCTTTATTTCCTTTCATATCTGGGCTATTTTTCTCTGTGGGATCCCTTGGGCTTATAGCATCTTGCTTTTCCAACTAGGGTTGTAGGTTAGCTAGTGATAATGATAATAATAATAATAATAATAATAATAATAATAATAATAATAATAATAATAATAATAATAGTAAGGATTCTTAGTTCAATAAGTTATATCTACATTCTCTAAATTTATATAGAAGGTATTTAGTCAACTAGCACACTTTGGATCTTACTATTACATTTAAATTATGCAGAGCCACTGAATATCCGCTCTAGTATTTCTATATTATAAAACTAATGTCCAAGATTTGGTCACTATAACACACAAGAAAAAAAAAATTTTGATAGTGATGAAGGGATAAGGGGTGAATAAAGGAAATTTTATTCAGAATTATTATACATTTAATTCCATATCGATGGAACGCAACAATTGTGAAGCAATAAGCTATTTTCCATTGCCAGTTGCAATGGGCTTCTAAAGAGAGAGAGAGAGAGAGAGAGAGAGAGAGAGAGAGAGAGAGAGAGAGAGAGAGAGAGAGAGAGAGAGAGAGAGAGAGTACTCTCAATTTGTCAGGTCGCATGTGACAGGAAATGAAAAATGTTAGAAGGACCTTTCTCCTCTTTTCTTTTCTTGTTTTCTTTTTTTATTTCTTTTTTCTTTATCCCCAAAATTGGGAAGTGAATTGTGGAATGTCAGGTCGGGTGATAGTAAGTTCACGCTTTGGCAACAAAACCAAATCGAACGTAGATGATTTTTGTAGGAGAATTAAGGCAATTCATTCTTGTCGGGTCTTTAAAATAATTGGGAAATCTTGAAAAGAATTGAGAAATCTTTAAAAGAATTGAGAAATCTTTAAAAGAATTGAGAAATATTTAAAAGAATTGAGAAATCTTGAAAAGAATTGGGAATCTTTAAAAGAATTGGGAAATCTGTAAAAGAATTGAGAAATCTTGAAAAGAATTGTCTAATTCTGAAATTCCGTGTAAGACCAATTTGATTTGAAAACGTTCTTACTGTATAATTTCCAGGTGCTTATTTTGGGCAAACGATACGGACAAGAGTACCTTCTCCTTTTTTTGTGATCCCTAAGCACTATAGGTTATAATTATATATTTAGGTAAAAATCGTGTCTGATGTGGCAACGTCCATAACTGGTGAACGCCAGACTAGGTTTCGAGGCCCGCTCTAACTCGTTAGTTTCTTTGGTCGCTGCAACCTTACCATCCTTATGAGCTAAGGATGAGGGGTTTGGGGAAGCCTATAGATTTATCTGCTGAGTCATTAGCAGCCATTGCCAGCCCTTCCTTGGTCGTACCTTGGGTGGAAAGGGGGCTTCGGCACTGATCAAATGTATATATGGTCAGTCTCTTGGGCATTGTCCTGCTTGATAGGGCAATATCACTGTCCCTTGCCTCTGCCATTCTTTAGCGGCCTTTAAACCTTTAAAAGATACTGACAAGAGTGCTTTATCCTTTTTTGTGATCCCTTATCACTAAAGGTTATAATTATATATTTAGATAAAAAAAGGAACCTTTTAATACTTACATGTAGTAAGTTAAATATGTTCAAGTAAGGAGATTTTTTTTTCATAAAATTTCACTAGCGATATTGAAAACACCAAACGAGTAGTCGGATAAAAGCTCTTTAATACATAGTAGAATGAAAATATTTCCAGTTCTATTGATTAAACAAAAACATTAAATTCTATCAAAATTACCAATTCCCAAAATTATATCATGTAAGAAAGAAAATAAATATTTTAATTTCATTTAGCAAAGACCAGTAGGTGCATTGTTTAGAAAGTTATGGCAAGAAAAAAAGACAAATATCTCAAATTAGTATACTTATAATGTAATAATAGAAAAAACAAAAACAAAAAAACAAAGCCATGTTTCCTAAATGAAAAAAAAATCTGCTTCCTTTACCTAACTGGCAAGATAAAAATTTATTGGCCCTCGAATTATCTTTAATGGCAAAACCCAAGAATTTTTCTAGAATGAACTCAGACTGACAGGTGTCAAGGAGAGGAACACCAGTCTCTGAAATTACTTTTTTTTCTGTTCTTGATCATTGACTGAAAATCCTTTATAAAAAGCAATTGTTGAAAGGACACTTAATTGATGGTATGCAAAGTCGGAACAATCTCGCTGAAATTAAGTTGATTAACTTCATGTAGTTTGAATATTATCATTACGTCCCATTTTCCCTTTACTGAATGCATTAGGTTGGCCAAGGCACCAGCTACCCGTTGAGATACTACCGCCAGAGAGTTATTGGGTCCTTTGACTGGCCAGACAGTACTACATTGGATCTCTTTCTCTGATCACGGCTCATTTCATCTTTGTCAACACATACACAGAATAGTCTGGCCTATTCTTTACACATTCCCCTCTTTCCTCATACACTTGACAACACTGAAATTACCAAACAATTCATCTTCTCTCAAGAGTTTAACTACCGCACTAAAATTGTTCAGCAGCAACTTTCCTCTTGGCTAGTATAGAAGAGACTCTTTAGTTATGGTAAGCAGCTCTTCTCGGAGAAGGACACACCAAAATTAATCCATTGTTCTTTAGTCCTGGGTAGTGTCATAACCTCTGTACCACGGTCTTCCACTGGCTCAGGTTAGAGCTCTCTTGCTTAAGGGTACACTCATGCATACTATTCTATCTATTTACTTATTTACTTTCCTCACTGGGCTATATTCCCTGTTGTAGCCCTTGGGCTTATAGCGTCCTGTTTTTTCAATTAGGTTTGTAGATTACTTAATAATAATAATAATAATAATAATAATAATAATAATAATAATAATAAAGGCTGTTTTAAGGCAATTGAGGCAATTTGAGGGGATGGCGAATGCGTCATTGTATGGAAGAAAGGGACGAGAACAAAAAAAAAAGGGAAAATCTGGAGACAAAGATAAGAGTCGAAATAAAAAATGGGAAGAGGAAACTGAAAGAATAATAAGGAAGAAAGAT
>NC_090745.1:8026767-8046767 GCF_036898095.1 Palaemon carinicauda
TTGACATTTATAACTACTTTGTTCATCAAGATACACGAGTCTTATGTTAATTTTTAAGGTTATACAAATAAAGAATTGAAGGAAATTCAGTATAGTCAAACAGGAAACTTATTTAACTTCAACGTTTATATTTACAAAACTACGATTTTCACACTTAAATTAAAGACGAGGGAACGATAGAGAGAAATATTATCAGCGATGACAGAAATCCAATAATTTGTAATATTCTGTTTTGTTCTGCCTTTGATGTTCTTTACCAGTCATTGTTTTGAGACCAGCCGATAGATTAAAATCGATCTAGGCATTAAAAGAGACGCATTTCGTTGGTCATTAATTCGACGGTTCGCTTTGCTGTTAATATCGATCGTTTTATTATCCCTCTTGGCATGGCATTTTATCCCAAATCAGTTGTAGGTACTTACTATATTAGATTAATTCTCTAATATAACTACATATTAGTAATATTAGACGAAATCTAAATGTCATAGAAAAGTGAATGAGGTGGTCCCTTGGAAACGTCCCTGCCTAGCGATCTACCTGACTGGGGTTCGAGTCCCGCTAAAGCTCGATAATTTGTTGTAGTGTCTGCAACCTCACCATCCTTTTTAGATATGGAAGGGAAGTTTGGAAAAGCCTATGGGTGTACCTGCTGTATCAGCAGCAGCCATTGTCTGGCCCTCCCTGGTCCTAGCTTGGGCTGAGAGGGTCTTGGGCTGTGATCATATGAATATATGGTGAGTCTCTAGGGCATTGTTACTGTTTTGTTTCTACCATCCATGAGCGGCTTTTAAACCTTAAACCTTTAAATCAGGACTACCTGGAAATCATTTTCGTTTGCGCGATATTTACGCGGATAGAAAATAAAAGACATTCGTACTTAATCACAGGTAAAAAATGATTGACATTCATACGTGACGTAATTGGAAAAAGTAATTAATAACATTCCATAAAAATCAGATGATTTTCCGTAACCTCTTTCCCCAAAAATAGCAAATAAAAATTATTATTCTTTTTAAGAGAGGATAGAACTTTATTCTGGTTACTAGCGACTCTAAATGTAAAAAGACTTACTCATGTACAGTTGGACACTGGAGTCACTGGCACACCTCACTCCGAAGAAATGCACTCTGTCACACCATTACTTCGTGGCGAGTAACCAAACAGATAGTGTAGGGAGAGGTGGCAGAGGTGATGGGCAGGGCTAAACACAAGAATTTGCAGCGCAGTAAGGATGTGGCTGGGTGCACTTCTCCAGAGCAAGGTATGCCAGGAATTCCTGTGTCCAACTGTACATACTAAAGTTACATAACGTGTTAAAATTTAGGAAAAATTCCAACATTTTTGTTTACTGTGTGACAATCTCTTCCAATCAGATCTTAGTGAACTATAACATCCATCATAAAGTACTATATATGCAGCTAATTCTAATTCTCTATATGATGTTTTCTATCATACAGTATTCTAGAAATTGTATATATACCATGACTAAATTGCGAAAAGACTTTCTTAAAATGTAATTGAATCGATGGACCTTCAGATCAAATTTAGTATATAGGTTTAAAGGTCGCTCAGGAGCGGCAGAGGCAGGGGCTGATGATTACTCATAAGGTCAGCTCCCAATCCCATCTGTAGCCAAGCTAGGACCATGAAGGACAATCAAGGCAGTGGTTGCTAATGACTCGGCAGGTGAACTAATGGGCCTCCCAAACCCTCCCTCCCTCCTAGTTCACACGAATCATTCTCTCTCTCTCTCTCTCTCTCTCTCTCTCTCTCTCTCTCTCTCTCTCTCTCTCTCTCTCATTTAACATTCACATATACCATGTAGGGCGTACTACTTTAAGAATTAAATCTGATATCGATGCCTGATCCAGGACATTTTCCCCACCGGACATCTTGCCCACCGGGCATTTTCCCCACTGATATTTACCCCACCATAATGCTATAAGCCATGTAAAGAAATGAAAATTAAGTATTTTATTGACAACAGAATTAATTACACTGCATGCATTATTAATCCGCTATTACTCTCGGCGATAATTTCTAAGGAATGCTAATGTTTTTTGTTTTCTTCCGCATTGTCTCGTTTTACTCGCAAATAAGGTAAACATCACTGCTCCTATCAAGGTCTATAGAATGTATTCTATAGACCTTGGCTCATATGTTATGGTAAGCGGTACATGTTGAGCTGCGGACGCTTCCCCAAATGGTTATTATTTCTTTGGTCATTATTTCGGGAATATTTTTAAAGAATTCTAATTTTATGCTTCTAATTTACAGGCTGGGGAAACTGTCCACCTGTGTACTTAGCTGGTGGGGAAAATGTCCGTACCCTATCGATACCAACACTCCGACAATTATTGGTTTGATGACTTTTCATTTGTGCCGTTTGACTTGGCCTCGTACGTTTGAGTCTATATAGACCTCAATTTATATATATATATATATATATATATATATATATATATATATATATATATATATATATATATATATATATATATATATATATATATAGTAAGGATACTATATCTATTATTTACTTCTCTTCGCAAATCACCATCAAATCACGTATGCATATGTAGTATATTGAATTCGCCTTTGAAAATAGCTTGGAAGAAAACCAATTATTATTAATATTATTATTATTATTATTATTATTATTATTATTATTATTATTATTATTATTATTATTATGTTTATTGTTATTATCATTATTATTATTTTTATTATTATTATTATTATTTTTATTGTTATTATTATTATTATTATTATTATTATTATTATTATTATTATTATTATTACTACTACTACTACTACTAATAGCTAAGCTACAACACTAGTTGAAAAAGCAAGCTGCTATAAGCCCAAGGGCCTCAACAGGGAAAAATAGCCCAATGAGGAAAGAAAGTAAGAAAATTGATAAACGATATGAGAAATAATAAAGAATTAAAATAGAAATATTTTAAGAATAGTAACAACCCCAATTACGTAACGGATATTTTTCAAGAACAGATTCCGTGAATAAAGTTGGTCTTCGTAAGGGTTCCAGACACACCCAAAGCGATCAAGCAAAAGCGAATCAGCGACTGCAATCAAATAGAACCTCTTCAAGGTAAATAAGAAAAGTGGCAAAGCCAAATTGATCTTGCAAGCAAGCAAGCAAGCATCCGGGCGACCTCTCAAAGGCAAGTGGTGGATGCTCAAGAGATGATGATGATGATTAGCATCGCGTATTTTTTTTTTTTTTTTTTTTTTTTTTGTCCAGTGCAACCAGTGGAATATTTACTATATAACCACCATAAAGATTAGGTTAAATCTCCCGTTTATGATAAAGGGAAGGCTCTCTCTCTCTCTCTCTCTCTCTCTCTCTCTCTCTCTCTCTCTCTCTCTCTCTCTCTCTCTCTCTCTCTCTATATATATATATATATATATATATATATATATGTCTGTGTGTTTCTTTGTGTAATATATATATATATATATATATATATATATATATATATATATATATATATATATATATATATATATATATATAAATTTATACTGTATATCCGGTCACGCAGGCTCAGCTCTCCCCGTCTCTCGGTGAGGTTGGGGGGAGAGGAAAGACATGCCCTGGGGAAGGGGGGGGGGGGTTGCGTGTGTGTTAATAGCTGTCTAGATAATTAGCCGTCAAATTTGATGTGTCGCGTACACTCGTTATGAATGTAAGGCATTAAAAACGATTAGTAGTCATTCATATAACATCAGTAATTTGAATTAGTAATACTGTGAAATTTCTTTTGAAATTGCAGTTACGGTATTATAATTGAACTCAATACTTCCTTTTGTATTACCCATTTTTGGGGGTATCGGCGTGAATGTCATATTTTAATTATAGGTTTTACATTTGCAAATACTTTTATGTAAACTTAATATACTTATATGGGAGAGTAACTTTAGGTATGCCATTATAAGTAAGAAAATTGAACAGAAAAAGTCAATCTGTGTATATGATTACAAGTATGTAACGTGGATAGAAAATCAACAATAAACTACGAAAAAGGAATAAATGAAAAC
Source organism: Palaemon carinicauda (assembly GCF_036898095.1). Taxonomy (NCBI): domain Eukaryota; kingdom Metazoa; phylum Arthropoda; class Malacostraca; order Decapoda; family Palaemonidae; genus Palaemon; species Palaemon carinicauda. The sequence goes on from NC_090745.1 coordinate 8,030,830, forward strand.
CAAAAGAACAATTGAGAGTCAAAAGTATTAGATGAATATTTGTGTACGTTTGTGAATTCCATAAAATTTAAATACTGATTAAGGGTTGTGGTGGCCGATGTGGTAACGTCCCTGACTGGTGAACGCCAGTCGTGCGTTCAAGTCCTGCTCAAACTCGTTAGTTCCTTTGATTGCTGGTTCGCTGCAACCTCACCATCCTTGTGAGCTAAGGATGTGGGGTTTGGGGGAGCCTATAGGTCTATCTGCTGAGTCATCAGCAGTCATTGCCTGACCCTCCTTGGTCCTAGCTTGGGTAAAGAGGGGGCTTGGGCGCTGATCATGTGTATATATGGTCAGTCTCTAGGGCACTGTCCTGCTTGATATGGCAATATCACTGCCCTTTGCCTCTGCAATTCATGAGTGGCCTTTAAACCTTTAAACAGGGGATCATGAATCGCCAGTTACTTCTTCGAATCCCAAGTAATAAAAGTTATCTTTCAGATGTCAGAGACGGAATTTAGTAATGACCTAAACATGAAAATGAAAAGCACAATAAAATGCTAAAGAATATAACAGACGTAAAGCCTGTCAATATAGATAACAAAATCTTCCCTTTCAGCCTGGAATCAAAACTGGAAAGTTATTATCCTCTTATTAGAAGCTTAAGTGAGACTGGAATTCCATAACAAAGTGTGATTTGGCTGCGAGTTTGAAGGAAAAGAAAATGGCTCTTGAAGTTTCTGTCGAATGAAGTTTGTGACAAATTTTATTTGCGAAATGGTTTTATATTAAGAAGTGAATAGGATTGATAAACAGTTGTTATTTCAAATTGTTGATCTTAGATGATATTAATAAAAATATGAACAATTCTTACATTGTGTGGCCTATATACAGAAGAAATATATATATATATATATATATATATATATATATATATATATATATATATATATATATATATATATATATATATATATAAATATATATATATGTGTGTGTGTATATATATATTGATTTGAGTTATACATCAGAAAAAATCTTTACGAGAGACAGAAAAACAATAATTACTGCCATCTCTAACGTTACTCAATTATTTCTCTTTTCATTTTCGTATCACCTAAACTTTTTTCCATATTGCAAGTAAAAGAGAACTGAAAGTAAATGTGGTAAGTAAATAATTAGCTACATAATTGTGGGGGCTGATGTGGTAACGTCCCTGACTGGTGAACGCCAGACTGGGGTTCGAGTCCCGCTGGAACTCATGAGTTCCTTTGGTCGGTGCAACCTCACCATCCTTGTGAGCTAAGAATGGGGGCCGGTTTGAGGAAGCCTTTAGGTCTATCTGGTGAGTCATCAGCAACCATTGCCTGGCCCTCCTTGGTCCTAGCTTGGGTGGAGAGGGGGCTTGGGCGCTGATCATATATATATATATATATATATATATATATATATATATATATATATATATATATATATATATATATATATATATATATATATATATATATATGGTCAGTCTCTAGGTCTAGGACATAGTCCTGCTTGATAGGGCAATATCACTGTTCCTTGCCTCTGCCATTCATGAAAGGCCTTTAAACCTGAAGCCTTTAGTGTAATTGCCTAATAAATCTATCATCAGTTTTGTAATTAAGAAGCTAATTTGCGTTTCCTGTTTCCTGTTTCCTCTGCAAAAAAATAAATTGGATCGTGACACTGTTTGGGCGTTTCAGAGGTAATCAGTTAACGTGAGTGGGACCAATTCCATTGAAGGAAAGAACTCAGTGGTTACTGACTGACCTGACCCAATATTACCGACATGATTTTGGTGACCACGCAACTGATGTTACAACCAGGGAAAGATTGAAATGGTAGATAATGCGGTTTTGGTTTTACGTTTATGTGAAACTTCTAAAAAAAAGACTCGTTGAGATCCCGGTTAACAACATCAAATAAATATTGTGAAAATACAACAATCACAACAACAAATGAAGCCGCTTCTCGTCCACTGCAAGATAAAGGCCTCAGACGTGTCCTTATTCATGTCTGGAGTTTGGCCAATTTTCATCACCAAGCTGGTCACTACGGTTTGGTGATCGTGGGAGACTTTCATCAGATCGCTCATAGCAAACAAACCTAGTATGGGTGGCCCTGACTAGTACAGCTTTGCTGATCATGGCGATACGCAAACCCTTTCACCACGTTAAGGTATCCCAACTCTGTATAAGGAATTGTGGAGAGTGAAGTTATATTGTTCGGATCTTTGAGATGGTACGTCACGTCCCGAGGGTCAGAAATGTTTTACTCTCTCTCTCTCTCTCTCTCTCTCTCTCTCTCTCTCTCTCTCTCTCTCTCTCTCTCTCTCTCTCTCTCTCTCTCTCTCTCCAGGGATAATAGGAGTATTTTCTTTTCGTTGACACAGCCTTCAGAGTCATCACGATAGGCGTCTTTGAAGGGCGCTTATTTTAAATGACCGAGATGCTGTGGCTGCAGCCTTATCATGTTGGTTTTCTTCGAAGGATTTCGTTATCTTTGTAAGACTTTGGAATAGAAGAAAAAGAAAACTTATTCTGGGTTCATTTTCGTCACGAGTCTGTTTGATGTGTTACTCGACTGAAGAAGAATCGTTAATAGGCAATATATTGTTCCGCTCAGGGAAACGGGACTTTCTTGCCTTGTTTGATGGATCTTTAACGTTTTGGGTGTTAGTTGTCAGTCGCTTGAAAATTCAATTTATATTACACGGAGATTTTTTTTTCTTTTTTTTTTTTTGATGCTGGTGTTTTTTTTTTTATAGATTGTATATAGGTTACACGTTTAAGTTAAATTCTCCAATACGGACAACCTATATTGATTGGTTTTTACTTCAACTGAGGGGAATCATATATTATTATTATTATTATTATTATTATTATTATTATTATTATTATTATTATTATTAGCTAGTTGGAAAAGCAGGATGCTATAATCCCAAGGGCTTCAACAGGGAAAATAGCCCAGTGAAGAAAGGAAATTGGGAGACAGATTGAGTAGCGGGCCTGAGTGTACCCTCTAGCGAGTGAGCTCTAACCCAAAACAGTTAAATACCATGGTATGGAAGCTATGGCACTCCCCAAGAACAGACAACTGTGGTTTGATTTTCGAGCGCTGATAAATAAAGCATCTATAGTTTGATGAAGTGTACCTCATCAATGCATAGATAGTAAAAACTCAGTTGTGACCATTTGAATTCAGAATGAGAAGACGCAGTCAACCTAACAAACAAAATAAGCCCCCAGTTAGACAGTTCATAATAAAACCCCTATCACACTCGTATGACGCGAATGGCTGTGGTTAGAGCACCTGCCTTTGAGATCTGCGAGGGATCCGTACTGTGTACGTTCTGTGTCCGTAGCAGCCTTGCGTATGTCCGCCCCCATCCACCATGATATGCTGGTATCCACAGCCGAATTTTAAAAGTCATTACATGCTCCAGCAGATTGACTAATCCATGCAAATGAGCAAAATCTGAGCTGTATACATGTATATGCCACCGTTCGTACTCTTTCCGTACTCTATCCGCGGCGTCCATACTCTCTCTGTCAAAGCGTACGGAGAGAGTACGGAAATACTTGCGTATCTCCTGTCTAGGTTTGCATTCTTATTTTCTTCTCTCCCGCTCTTGCACAGTTTCTAAGTGCAAGGTGGCGTGTATCCGCCTTGTCTCCGTACTATCAACGCACCCATCGGCTGATCCGTGCGTAGGTGTGATAAGGGTTTGATTCCACATAAGTCGAAAAGGCTGCCGCCATTATTTGGATCCGAGAGACTACAAATACTCGGCATTTCTTACGTTCTCATTCACCAGAAAATGAGGCCGTTACTGTTTAATGACCAGAAGGATGGGAAGTGGCGAGCGAGTTTTTGTGTTTTGTGTTTCAAGAGTTTTCGAACGTATATACATATGAAATGGGAAATGTGATATACGAATGAGAGCGGTGCATGACATGATTTGAATGAGGCAATCCTATTTTTATTTTTCGCAGTTTATTTTTGTATGTTTGCAATGATTGCATAACCAAGTCTCCAGTATTTTGTATTTGAATAAAATCAAAAGAAGTAGATGAACTTCAGTATGCAATACCAAATTATAAAAATATTTTCATCTAGGAGAGGGCAAATTTAGTATAAATCAGGTTTTTTTTTTAACATGCTTTCGTCTCTTCAACCATGGTTATAAGAAATTGATTTATCCTCACTAGAATAAGATATGACTTGAACAGAATATTCTTATCATTAATTTTTAGTATAAATAAAAAAGTCATGGAATTTGGAGTTACACTTGTTATCCTGAAGTGTTTTTTTAACGTTTAGTCGCATTTTATTCAACTTGATATGACAGGATAAAGAAGCAGATATTTTCTTAAGCAAGAACATCTAAGCACTGCTTTCTTGAACAATATCGTACCGCAAAATACCCATTTTTGTCTTGAAAAATACACCTTCACCAATTCCAAATCTTTATTATCTTATCTCGTGAGTGGAGCACTCAGTGCGCCATGCAAAATGAGAAGTATGCAGTCTACAATGATTGTTGTTTAATGTTGAATGATGTGCTTTTTCCTAGCTATAATTCCATCTTGAATTATTTTGTTGGCTGAAAATATCTGCTGTAACTTTTTCATGTTCTTCGTTTGGCAGGGCGTCATTGTTTTACTCATTTTGATTAACAATTATAATAAGGAAAATTACAACAATTCTACAAATGGTGGAGAGATATTTCACTAATTCTGTAAAACATCTGGTAGATTAATTCAAAATCTACTTGATGCCCCATTCCAATTAAAGCTTCTGAATGCTTAGTTCTTAAATGCGTAGGATCAAAAGCAAACAAAGACGGTGTGAAATGGGACCCTGCATCTTAATTACTCTGGCGTGTAGTTTCCCTCCTGCGGTGGGCGTTGAGAAATAATAAGAAATAAAAGAAGACTTCTTTATTGTTTCATGCAGCTCCGTTATTTTTAGAACATGCCTTGACCTACATTTATGCTTTAAACACTTCGTTGTTCGTGTCGAAATTATGGACGAGTTTCTATGAGCGGCGAAGTAATTATATGGATAATATCAAACAAGAATATCATTGTTTAATAAGATAATTGTATATATATATATATATATATATATATATATATATATATATATATATATATATATATATATAAATGTGTGTATACTATATATATGTGTGTGTGTATTTATATGTATATATACATAAATGAATAAATAAATGTATATATATACATATATACATATACACACACACACACACATATATATATATATATATATATATATATATATATATATATATATATATATATACTGTATACACACACAAATATATATATATATATATATATATATATACTGTATATATATATATATATATATATATATATATATATATATATATATATATATATATATATATATATATACATTCATACATACTGTATACACACACACACATATATATATATATATATATATATATATATATATATATATATATATATATATATATATATATACTTACTGTATATATAAATATATATATAAGTAATTTATATACATACAAAGGTGTATATGATAACCTTGATAAAAAAGATGAAAGATGTTCATGGCCATCTTCTCGATATACTCTGGGTCTCCGTTAACAATTTTGAAGAAAGCACACTGACCTTCATTTGGCATTACATAGTCAAGGTTTCGGGATGAACCGGAATTATTCCTAGAGTATGAAGTCATGAGAATTTATATGAGATGACAATCACTCAAAAATTCCTGTAAAATAAGAGAAATATCATGAAATACATAACTTTGATTGTTGAATCGCCCTATGAAGTAACAACGTGTCAATATCTCTTCGTAGAGGTGTAAGAAATTTTGGCTGTACTTAATTCTCAAAGGCTACGGAAGTTACCATCAACAAAACGGTTCTTCTTCTTCTTCTTCTTTGCCTTGAGAGTTTCCCATTTCTATATGGGGTCGCTGCTTCCGGTCAGCCTTCTCCATCTTCCTCTTGTTCTCTTAGACCCTTTTCCTTCTTGTCATACAATAATTTATCTTTCTACTTGAACTTTGGCTTTCCTCTCTTTCTTCTGCCTTCCACCGACATGTTCATAACCTTGTTACATACGTGTTCATCTACCCTCCTCTATAGAACGGTTATTGCTAATTATTTACCCACAATACGAACATGAATGTTTGTTTAAAACTTCCCCTAATTTTTTTAGCAAACAAAGATGTTAAAAGAATGGAAAGATATCTTTGTATAGTTTCTTTACCCTCTCATATATATATATATATATATATATATATATATATATATATATATATATATATATATATATATATATATATATACCCTTTATTAACAGGTACATGATAACTGTTTCCTTTCACACGTACTGTCTCTCGCAATCAACAATTGCAAGTATCGTTTTAATGCTCCTTTCACGAACAAGTTTAAACATCTTAAACACTGAAAGCAGCGATGAATACTATTAGGTAACATGGCGTTCTTTTCAAATAGATCCTATACTCTCGTATCAAAATTCCTTATCCATATAGAAATCTTTTGATCTCCTCCTCAAAGGAGGTATCGCAGGATAATGTTTAGGATAATGCAAGGGTTTAGTAAAGGCTCTCCAGAGGATCTGGTTACATAAGACCTTCCAATGAAATATGTATTCAGAGTATTAGAGGAAGATTTCCAGTTCTCTTTGAGGACCTAGATTTGCTGCTTATTATTCACGACTTTCATATTTGATCTCTCTCTCTCTCTCTCTCTCTCTCTCTCTCTCTCTCTCTCTCTCTCTCTCTCTCTCTCTGTCTGTGTCTATTACAAATGAAATGGTTCCGTCCTCAAGGACTTATACTTAACGCTACAGCCTCTACTCCACCAACAGAGAGAGAGAGAGAGAGAGAGAGAGAGAGAGAGAGAGAGAGAGAGAGAGAGAGAGAGAGAGAGAGAGAGAGAGAGAGAGAGTGGGGGGGAAATCTCTTCCACACCTTGCACAGATTTGTCAGTTAAGATGATGCTTATGAGATCTTTTCGTTTCATATTGCGAAAGTTCTTCGAAATGAATTAAATACTTTGACTAATGTCATCCTTCAATGGTCCTCGAGAATCTTTTGACAGATAAATCTACTTTCATGAAACATAAATATCAATTGAATGATGTCTCTTTTTATTGGTCGGATAGGGGTTCATTTCAATGTTTATTTTTTACTATTAAGTTTTATTCACCACCGCTTGTTAGTTTTCCCATGGAAAAAACACTATAATGAGATATACTATTTTATGAAATCCTTTGTAAAGGAAATTGAATTAACTGAGCTACATTATCCTAAAAGTGTCGTGAAAAGCAAAATTCGATTTTGGTTCATTTTATTTTAACATTTTATTTCGATAAAAAATATATGATTATTTATCCTTCCTACTTGAACACAAACGGGCAGAGGCTCGTGACCTGGAATCACTGACAATAGAAGCCCTGAATTACTTCAAGTTAATCAGTGACTGTTTATTAGTTCTTCTCCAAAAAGCTTTCGCCGATTTCACTGTAATTCACCACTTTTAGAGATAGCTCCATGTGTCAGAGGCCGTGGTGACTTAAATTCAACTTTTTCAACTTTAATTTATATTTCTTATTCATTAAAGTATTACGTCTGCTTTTCTGACAAGGGTTAGCTAGTAATAATAATGATGAAAATAAATCAAATGTATACATATATATATATACATACACTTGTGTACACCTATATATATATATATATATATATATATATATATATATATATATATATATATATATATATATATATATATATATATACACACATATGCACACATACACACACACACACACACACATATATATATATATATATATATATATATATATATATATATATATATATATATAAATTATATATATATATACACAGTATGTGATTAAAAAAATAGCGATAGAAATTTTTTTTTACTAAAAACAACAAAGCTGACATTGAAGTTCCGAATTAGAGACAACAGGAAGGGGAACATACAAATCATCATTAGTAATTGAAATCAATTGTCAGAGGTCACGTGAAATGGACTGTGTGAAACAATGGGGAAATAATTCAACAGGAAACGAAATATATCACGAAGCATTTTTGGTCGGATTTGCAATAAGGTAACGATGCATAGGCGTCTTTTACTTTCTGGTGATCGCCAGACTGGGGTTCGAGTCCCGCGCAAACTCGTTCGTTTCCTGGGTCACTGCAACCTCAACATCCTTGGGTGTTTGAGGAAGCCTATAGGTCTATCTGCTGAGTCATCATCAGCCATTGCCTGGCCCTGCTTGGTCCTAGCTTGGGTGGAGAGGGGGCTTGGACGCTGATCATATGTATATATGGTCAGTCTCTAGGGCATTGTCCTGGTCGATAGGGCAATGTCTCTGTCTCTTGCCTGTGCCATTCATGAGTGGCCTTTAAACCTTTAAACATGGTCGAAGAAGTGCAGAAGTGCTTAAGAGAAAAGGATACATAGAAAAAGAAATAGAGACCCTCTAAAGATGTAGCAGTAATGGAGAAATAAATTAAAACAAAAAGTTACGACTATTGGCAGATAGAAACACCAAGAACAAGAGCATTCAGAGATTTCAGACCTCCGCCACTGAATATTGCCAACATTTTAATCAAGTCTTAGGACGAAACACTTCTTTTTTCATATTCTGACCCTGGATGAATCTACAGTAATTTTTAACTAAAGTCTGCAGACAATGCACCCCCTTTTCATATGTAAAACTGGATCTTCCTATCCGGGTCCGGATCATCTCCAGTATTTAATGGGGTCTTCCATGATCTAAATTTCGTTAAAATCTATAGAGCAGTTTTGAAGTAATCCTGTCTACAGACAGACAAATAAATGAATAGGTAAACCGACTTAATTTTATAACCTTTTGCGGAGGTAATAATATATACATGCAAGTAACATCAAGAGTTCCGTGTTTGAAATGATAGGAAAATAGAAAGTTCAAGTATTTCCTTCAATAGATACGGAAAAACATTAGCAAAAGATAAAGAAAATATATCAGGTATGAAAAACGCGAAAAGGTGTTATAAAATGTCGTGCAAATTTCCCGCTTGAAACGACAAGAAAACAACTTTGTAAAATCATTTAGAAAATGTGAGCGATTTGTCAATAGAAGATTTTGTACCAACAAAGAATAAACATCATATTTGTTGGAAGAAAGATATGAAAAGTATAATAACCTTCGGAATAATCTTTAATATTTGAGGAAAAATGTGCGCCCTTATTCTTTAAGATAATACGAGTTTCGTATTCTTTTATTTTTTGTCTTTTCTTCTCCGAAGGAAATCTGATATGGGAGAGACGTCGTCCGTACATCATTATGATCAGAAATCGGAGAACGAGGAAATTGCCCCGTAACCAGAATGTTGTTATTACTGGATGTCTTCCTCATCATGTTCCAAGAACTGACATTAAACTAGATAGCAGTCACCAATTTTCAATTTTCATAATCAGCAAAACTGTACGAGTCAAGACCACCCATACTAAGTTGGTTTGATGTATGTGATCAGACTAAAGTCTCTCACCATAACCAATCCGCAGTAGCCAGCGTGGTGATGTAATGGCCAAACTCAAGACGTGAATAAAGACATTAAACTAGAGTATAGCAATCACCAATTTACACTCGTTATGGCGATACGGTTTAAAGGTTCATGTACCGCCATGATCAGCAAAACTTTACTTAAAAGTCAGGGCCACCCATACTATGTTGGTTTGCTGTGAGTGATCAGACTAAAGTCTCTCACCATCACTAATCCTCATTGGCCAGCGTGGTGATGAAATGGCTAAACTCCAGACATGAATAAAGACATGTCTGAGGCCTTTGTCTTGCAATGGACCAGAAACGGCTGCATTTGTTGTTGTTGTTGTTGATATAAGTTTAATATAACTGGACGTGATTTAACTCTGACGAATGTATAAAAACTTTGATGTATAGCCTAACTTTAGCAATTTAATTAAATTGGGATGGAAACTTGAATAGAATGAAAACTAAAGGTTCATGTGGAATTCCATTGTTATGCCAATTTTAAACCGATGCCGTTTTATTCCCGTCCTCGGATATGGTTTCATTTTCAAATTCCCAAATATTGGGAGCATATCATATTTTATTAATCTTGCTCAATCTTCCTGTTTCTAAACCTCTGGTACAAACATTTTCTATTTGTTCGCATGGGAGAAAAGCTGTCAAAAAAAAGAAAGATAAAAAACACCCGCTGACGGAGACAATTATTATTATTATCATTATTATTATTATTATCATCATTATTATTATTATTATTATTATTATTATTATTATTATTATTATTATTATTATTATTTTCATCGTTATTATTATTATTATTATTATTATTATAATAATAATTATTATTATTATTATTATTATTATTATTATTATTATTATTATCTAAGCTACAACCCTACTTGGAAAAGCAGGATGCTAAAGCCCAAGGGCTCCAACAGGGAAAAATAACCCAGTAAGGAAAGAAAATAAGGAAACAAGTAAACTGCAAGAGAAGTAATGAACAATTAAAATAAAACATTTTAAAAACAGTAAAATTAAAATAGATCTTTCATATATAAACTACAAAAAGAGACATGTCAGCCTGTTCAACATAAAAACATCACATACTTATCGTAATTTTTGCTGTGCTGACTGACCTAACAGACCCAACAGACCGAGTAGTCATACGTTTGGCAATGCCACTCAGCGTGATAGGCAAAAAGATATATATATATATATATATATATATATATATATATATATATATATATATATATGTATATATATATATATATATATATATATGTATGTATATATATATATATATATATATATATACATACATACATACATACATATATATATATATATATATATATATATATATATATATATATACAGTATATATATATATGTATGTATATATATATATATATATATATATATATATATATATATATATATATATATGTATATATATATATATATATATATATATATATATATATATATATATATATATATATATATCGAGATATTTGCTAGTTTGAAATAAAAAAGAGTAAATGGATTGAAGAGAAAGGGATGTGCAGAAAAAAAGAAAAAATCAAATAAATATTGGAAGGATTCTTGTTAGGTATGGCTGTATTTCAGACGTGAGGGAGATATTGAATGTAAATAGTGATGTAAATAGTGAAAGGGGGAATAGAAAGTAGGACGTATAGTAGATTGGAAACGGGGTGAGGAGAGGGTCAAGATAAAATGTGATAGTTGTGAAGGAAGGAAACGCGATGGGAAAAGAGGTCAAAGCTGCAGTGTCTGCACCATCTGATTATGGTCCAGAGGATGAGTAGCTCAAGTTGGATGGGGGGGGGGGGAGAAGAGGCCTTATCTCTGGTGGAGGAGAGTCTGTGAATAAAGAAAGGGAAAGGGGGAAGGGTAAAGAACGAGGGACGGGGGAAGGAGGGAGGAAAATATAATTGACACTGCTCGAATTTAAACCCTCTCTCTCTCTCTCTCTCTCTCTCTCTCTCTCTCTCTCTCTCTCTCTCTCTCTCTCTCTCTCTCTCTCTCTCTCTCTCTCTCTCTCAAATAACATGGTGTCTTTAGAGAACGTGCGTCAGCATATTATGTGTAGGTTACTATGTTGCATAGATTTTAAACGAGAAAGGAAATTATCAAATAACATATAATGTAAGGTATTTATTTCCTTTTTTTTTTTTAACTATTTTTTATGTATACTATATATGTAGTAGAGAAAAGGCACAAGAAATATTATTATTATTATTATTATTATTATTATTATTATTATTATTACATTTTAAAAGAAAATAAACCATTAGTTTTATCTCCCACTGAATCAAGATGACAAATAATATTCTGCATCAAAACAGAATTTAAACAAATAAAAGAAAAACTGTTGGTAATATTGACTCTCTGCCGGACCCTCGCATTGCGACATTAAACAGCGAATTTCAAAATTCTTTTGTTTACAAATCCCTCGTCCATGAAGGGCTGATGAATCGCTAAAGAATTTTCATGTTTGTGTAAATATGATTCTTGAAAAAAAAAGAAAATGATTCACTTTTTCATATCACTTTCAAGTATGCTTAGGGATCATCGAATGCTCTTTTCGATTTATATATGCTCTTCAGTTTGGTAATGTTTTTCTGTTTGCATTGCGAGTTGAGATAATGGTGGATGGAAGTTTGTGGTTTTTATAGTTGTTTGCAGTTTATTCACTTTTATTGCAATAAATTATCTGTCACGCATAAAGGAATTCAGACTGTAGTGTCGTTACCAATGGAGGGTAATGTACAGTTGGACACAGGAATTCCTGGCACACCTCGCTCTGGGGGAGTGCACCATGTCACACCATAACTTCTAGGCGGGTTCATGGGTATAGCCCATTCCCTCAGTCTGCCCTCTTTCCTTTTACTCTCTGGTTACTCTTCGCACGAGGTGTGCCAGGAATTCCTGTGTACAACTGTACTAGGGAGATTGTGAGATATGGTGTCTTGGTGGGTGTTACAAGGATCCTGGAAGAGGTTGTACTCCTAGCCTGAGCTCTGTAAAGTAATGCCTGAAAATTGCTATAAGTAAAGGGAAAGGTTTTGGCATCTGACATTATCACATACTTCAATCTATTTTCCCAAACATAATTCAACGATGTTCAAGCGAAAAGCAGATGCAGAATCAGAGATTTGATGACACTATAAATGAAGCCAAAATTTTACGTATATGTGGTATAGAATTAAAGTTCGGTATGCGAGTGGCCCCCACCCCCACCCAGCTCCGTCCTAAAGAAGAGAGTTTTAAAAGACCCATGAAAGTAGGGAGTAGGTATGTCTCTACTTGGTGTCAGTATTTGAATTTTTAAATAATAGATTATCAAGATTAGTTGATGAATGGTACTATACTGAGTATAGAAATGTAATATCTGGTGTTCCTAAGGGTAGTGTTCTGGGGCCATTACTTTTCATATTATATACGCATGATTTGTGGTTTGGTCTAGAAAATAAGCTCGTTGCATATACAGATGATGTTACTCTCTTTGCAATCTATTGTGAAAAATATATTAATCATTTCAGCCCAAAATAATTTTATTGTAGAATTGCGGATGTTGATTTTATTACTTATTAAATTCTACTTTGTGATTGATGCTTTAGATACTTCGGCCGTAATTGATATTCTTGTCTTGTGAAAGAAAAAAAAAATAACTGTATTTATAAAGTTTGGATTTTGCTTTATGTGAAGAGAAGGAATTGTAGCCAAATGGTCAGGACGTTCAACCACAGTACGATTAGCTTTCAAACCTGGAAACTATTAGCCCGCAATATTGTTTGCGTATTTGCCACAATCCAGTCACAAATCAAAATAATTTGAATTAGATGTCTAAACTTGCTAGTGACAGAATGTTCAAGCACAGTCTGCCATTGTGCTAATATAGTCGAAATAAAGTTGCAAAACCTCTGGAATAAAAATAAAATTTTTAATGTGAAGAAAATCATAAAGATAGTTTTATTACAGCCATGACTAGATTGTGGAATGTTTTCCCTAATGGGGCAGTTGAATCAGAAGAACTTGAGAAGTTCCAACTTGCAGCGAATGTTTTTGTAATGAACAGGCTGACATAATTTTCACTTTATAAGAGTATATGTGATAGATCTATTTTAACGTCGTTGCCTTTCTTAAAACATTTTAAATTACTTGTTCATTACTTCTCTTTTAGTTTATTTATATCCTTTTCTCACCGGGTACTTTTCCAAATAGGGTTGTAGCTTAGCTAGCAATAATGATAACAATATTAAGCTAAATTTCCCTTATCTACCACAGAGTTTTTATGTGTATTAATATAAGTATATAAATTATTTTTGTTTTGATGCTGCAACAGACCAATAACTTAATAGTGATATTGGATGTCGTTTCCTCATCTATTTCATTAAGTATTTCCCTGAACATTCTGTGTCTTGTGATATAAACGTCCTTTATTTCATTTTGAACTTTCACTCAGCATCAAATTTCTCTTTTATCTCCCTTTACCCTAAATCCAACCACATGCCTGAATTGGAAATCTTTAATTACATGAACTGCGAATGTGTAAGTACCTGAATTGGGAATCTTTAATTACATGAACTGGGAATGTGTAATTACCTGAATTTGGGAATCTGTAATTACATGAACTAGGAATCCGCTATTACCTGAATTGAGAATCTGTAATTACATAAACTGGGAATCCGTAATTACCTGAATTGGGAATCTGCAATTACGTAAATTGGGAAGCTGTAATTAAATGAACAGGGAATCCGTAATTACCTGAATTGGGAATCTATAATTACATGAACTGGGAATCCGTAATTACCTGAATTATTAATCTGTAATGCCATGAACTGGGAATCAGTAATTACCTGAATTAGGAATCGGTAATTACATGAACTGGGAATCCATAATTACCTGAATTGGGAATCTGTAATTACATGAACTGGGAATCCGTAATTACCTGAATTGGGAATCTGTAATTACATAAACTGGGAATCCGTAATTACCTGAATTGGGAATCGGCAATTACATGAACTGGGAATCCGTAATTACTTGAACTGAGAATTTGTAATTACATGAACTGGGAATCCGTAATTACCTAAATTGGGAAGCTGTAATTAAATGGACTGGGAGTCCGTAATTACCTGAATTGGGAATCTGTAAGTTTGTTAAGTTCGATGTCCTAACTGCAGTATTTCCCCTCCTACTCTGCGTTCGGTTGTAATAAAAACCACAAGTTTCTCTTTCTTGTACTTATTTGATTAGATATTTCTGATCTTGCCTTGGGATATTATATCATTACTTTAGCTAATACTATCTCAAGTTATCATAGGTCAATGACCTAGTTTTTTTTTTCCTCGTTTCATACCTTTGACACAGGCATTTCATTTCCTGATTTGTTATCAAGGCTTTATGAGTTTTCCTCTTTTGTCTGTTATTCAATAAAGTGATTGACAGTCTTACTTCTCCATTTGGTTTAGATTATGTATTTCCTGACACGTGACTTTCAACATCTTCCATCTAGAGAGGATGATTTATCTTTCTTATTTGTCTCATTTATAACCATTCCAGATTCCTACAGGATATCTTAACCTATGTTTATGTTGGTAATATTATTTTTAGTGTCAATCTTTCCCTCTAATACCAAGATCTGGAATTTCTCCCGGATTCCTCTAAAATCAGTTTAAAATAAGATACCTTATCTGTTATTAGATGAATTTTTACTATCTTAATTCTTTAATGATATTCAAAGGACGTTTTCTGCTTATTCTTTTTTTCATAAGCGAGCATTTACATATTACAAAATTGATCTTTATAAATATGCCAAAAGTACAGGCATAAAATATACTTTGAATATTAGTATAGAATTAAGATACTAAAATTCTCAGTTAATAAAAGATCACGTATCTGATTTCAAACTATGAATTTGTCTTTGCTTCCAGCCTCTAAATTTGATTTGTTGCAGCGAAGATAACTTTTTGAAATATATTGATTTTCAATTGTTTTTAATGTACGCATTAATTGTGTATGGTTTGAACTACACCTTTCATTCCTATTGGGATATTGCTGTTCAAATTACGATTTTTACTCATTTCATTTTATTTATTCTATTTTCTTCTTATACGTCATCTGATCCATTACTTTTTAAAATTAGATTTTCAAAAATACTTAAATTTCATCTTTTGACTAGAGAGTCGTCAGATCGATTAGAGTTATCTGTGTGTGTGTAGGTCTGGGCGGGGCCGCTCCATTGAATACGATATTGTATTGATTTTCATTGTGTATATGAGTATATATATGTAT
>NC_090745.1:8051767-8074267 GCF_036898095.1 Palaemon carinicauda
AAGTACTTATCATAAAAATAATTTCCCTATAGTTTTGGGATCCCGCGGCAAAGTATAATAAATTCCTTCTTAAAACTTCTAGCTTATTTGAATAAAATTTAAAGAATCACAAATTTTATTGATAAAGTTATATATATATATATATATATATATATATATATATATATATATATATATATATATATATATATATATATGTGTGTGTGTGTGTGTGTGTGTCTGTGCAGTAAAAAGAAATAGGAAATTAAAGAACTATTGTTAATCCTAACAAGTTCCATCCATTGGCATCCTGTCAGGATTCACAGTTTTAATTTTTCATGTTTTTTTCTAGCATCTGAACATAATGCGTTCATATGAAATTCACGCACGAACACGTACATACACACAAATGCACACACACACACCAATACACACACACACATCTATCTATCTATCCATCTCGCTATCTTAACTGTGCATTATGTATTTACGTTAAATTGAACTCTTCCTGCAGTGGTAACGTATTTGGCAGTCCTAATGGCATGAGGTCGTTCACGAATCGGCTGCTCAATATTCGCAAGGAATATCTAAGATTCTCTATCGACACCTCGCTCTTATGGTGTCAAAGAGAAACTCCTTTTCAGTCACCTCTAATGAGAGTCCTAAGATCAAGGCTCTGCGAAGTCTCTCTCTCTCTCTCTCTCTCTCTCTCTCTCTCTCTCTCTCTCGTTATGGAGTAATGAATCAAAACATCATAATTTGAAGTCTTGTAATGACCTCTGTTCGAAGCCTAATTACTTGATTGCGATATTCAGGAATTTTATAGCGTGCGTCTTTATACTTCGTTTTATTAATTGGCTGTAGTTAATTTTGGTTTTTAGGTGTCATGGTTTTAAAGAATATATGTAAAATTACTAGAATAATGAATAAATGTAAAACATCTTTGGATTCCATTCCTGGTAATAAATCATTGTCAATTATATCATAGATCTGATGATAAGGATTCAAAGATATATTGTTTAAAGGTCAGTCTGGAATGGTAGAGGTAAGGGACAGAACAATGTCCTAGACCCTAGAGACTGACCATATATACATAGGATCAGCGCCCAAGCCCCATCTCCATCAAGCTAGGACCAAGGAGTGCCAGGTAATGGCTGCTGATGACTTAGCAGGTAGGCTTCCCCCAAACCCCATATCCCTAGCTCATAAGGATGGCGAAGTTGCAGACAATACTAGAATCTATCGAGCTTGAACGGGTTTCGAACTCCCGGCCAACAGATTATTGCCAGGCAAGGACGATTACACTAGGCCACCACAACCCGAAATGAGAGTATAAACTTTAAAACAGAACTAATCTTACTTGTACTTGATGGATAGTTAAATTAGTGATCTTTTTCTCAATATTACAAAACCTGTGAGATATGATTTCTAAATTTTCCACTTTACTTAACCATGAAAAAAGAAAGATGTAAAATATCGTAAAACCTTATAGAAAAAAAAGATGATAAAAGGAAGATAATGCCTCTTTTATCATATTTTGATTACTTATGATAATTTATTGCCATTTCCCGAAACTAATTATGCCCGTATTACTTTTACGATAATTAGAATGCTGATTTTACATATTAATGTCTGTTTAGGATACAAGGCAGGATATTTAGCATAGTATTTCCATAGTTTCGCGAGTTCAACTCGTAATTAAGCGAATGTTTATAAACATGAATAATTGCAAGTTTATTTTTAAAAGTCTCATGTAAGACTCTCTCGCTAATGAATGACGTGAAGCATTAACTACTACTACTACACACACACAAACACACACACACCACACACACACACACACATATATATATATATATATATATATATATATATATATATATATATGCACACACATATATCCTGTCACGCTGAGCAGCATTGCCAAAGTTACGACTACTTGGTCTCTCCATCTTTGTGGTAGGGCGAGGGTGGTTAGCCGTGTTTTAGTTAAGAAAGGAGGAGTGGGTGGGAAGCGTTGAATCTGTGTGTGTGCATATATATGTAAATATTTAGCCGTCATTTTTAACGGGTCACGTACACTTGTAGTAATATAACAGTGATGTTTTCTGCTGTTAACTTTAATCTTTATTTTGGCTCTTGTCCGAGATTGTGCAATTCAGAGTTTTGTTTCAATACTTCAACACTCAATAATATCTAGGCAAACTACTCCTTATTAAGGGTTTTAATTATTCAGCGGTCTCTCTCTCTCTCTCTCTCTCTCTCTCTCTCTCTCTCTCTCTCTCTCTCTCTCTCTCTCTCTCTCTCTCTCTCTCTGTTTATATATATATATATATATGTATATATATATGTATATATATATATATATATATATATATATATATATATATATATACTGTATAGATACATGTGTATATGTATTTGTACATATATACAGTATATGTGTATATACATGGTTTCTCTATCTCTCTCTCTCTCTCTCTCTCTCTCTCTCCTCTCTCTCTCTCTCTCTCTCTCTCTCTGTTTATATATATATATATATATATATATATATATATATATATATATATATATATATATATGTATATATATTTATTATATATATATATATATATATACTGTATACATACATGTGTGTATATGTATTCGTACATATATACAGTATATGTGTATATATATCGTTTCTCTCTCTCTCTCTCTCTCTCTCTCTCTCTCTCTCTCTCTCTCCTCCTCTCTCTCTCTCTCCTCTCTCTCTCTCTCTCTCTCTCCTTATATATATATATATATATATATATATATATATATATATGTGTGTGTGTGTGTGTGTAATAGAAATTTTTATTTATATATATATATGTGTGTGTGTGTGTGTGTGTGTGTGTGTGTGTGTGTGTAAATGATTTACCCTATAGGAAACGGTGTCCGATAGTGAGATTAATACCAGTAATTGTACATAAATTATTTTTATTCAGTGATGACTAACGGGAGCGGAGTAAATGTCATCTCCATCATCTGTTCCAAAAAGAAAACAATAGAATGAAAGAAGTCAATCGCTGGAATATTTTCAGAACATCGAAATTCATAGAAAACATTACAAAAAAAAAATGAATAAGATTATGTTCAAGCATAGAAAAGGAAAATAGAACAGGAAAGAAAACCAAGCAAGGAAAATTATACATAAGCAATAAATAAGTAAAGGTTCTCAAAGGAGATAAAAACTTCGAGAACTAGAATCCCAAAATGTCCGAAGTCCGAAAATCCCTCTTTAATGAGAGAAAGTTTTGTCTGTAAAAGTCTACCATAGAAACTCCCTTGCCAGATGTAAGGCAGGAGAGCATCGAATTAGGACGAATGGCATTTTATTCTGGCCTGTTCATGTGAACATATTATACAACAACAACAACAACAAATGCAGTTGCTTATTGTCCGCTACAGGACAAAGGCCTCAGACATATTCTTATTCATGTCTGGGGTTTGGTGAGGGTGGGGGAATTTAGTCTGATGTTTCAGCAAACCAGCCTAGTATGGATGGTCCTGACTAGAACAGCTTTGTTGATCACCACGTTAAGGTGTTCCCAATCAGAAAGGGATATATATATATATATATATATATATATATATATATATATATATATATATATATATATACATATATATATATATATATATATATGTATATATATATATATATATATATATATATATATATATATATATATATATATATATATATTTATATATATTATAAAATATTTGGAAATCAGGGAATGAAACAGGATTATGTGTTTGTGTTCCAAGCGGATACACATCACATGATCCTTTCCAATTATTTTATTTACAAATAACAACCAGATTATTTACACAATAGGTTATATAAGAGCTTTATTGCTTTTATAATCTCTCTCTCTCTCTCTCTCTCTCTCTCTCTCTCTCTCTCTCTCTCTCTCTCTCTCTCTCTAACACATACACAACGTAAGTAATACAGCAGTTTCTTTTACCTTACTGCCATTGAACAAACGTTCTCTCTCTCTCTCTCTCTCTCTCTCTCTCTCTCTCTCTCTCTCTCTCTCTCTCTCTCTCTCTCTCTCTCTCTCTCTCTCTCTCTCTCAAGAAAACAATCTTGAACAAAGAATACTTCTAAACTAAAGGCCTAATTTCATTTAGATTACTTAAACTTTTCTTCAAAATATTTAAGGACAAAGTTTAAGTTTTACATTTTTTCATGAAATGTCAAAATTGAAAGCCATGAAAGATTCTGTCACTGGATTACTTTTAAGTCTTTCATCTAAAGGAAGAAAAGTTGGCCTTTAGTAAGAGAACAATATCGCAATTAATCTCATAAATAAGTAATATATCTCAAAGAGTTGTTGTTTATGGGCACCATAGTGAGTATAGGAATGTGATATCTGGTGTTCCACAGGGTAGTGTTCTTGGCCCATTACTTTACATACTATATACACATGACATGTGGTTTGGCCTAGGAAATAAGCTTGTTGCATATGCAGATGATGCTACTCTCTTTGCATAAATTCCATCTCATGAATGTAGATTTGGGTTGCTGAATCCCTTAATAGAGATCTAGCTAAAATTAGTGCATTGTGCAAATTATGGGGTATGAAAATGAATCTTAACAAATCTCAAAGTATGATGTAAGTAGGCCAAGGACAATGGCTTCTCAACATCCGGATCTCAGCATTGATAATGTTTCTTTAACTTTGTATGACTCTTTTAAAATTTACATTGATTCTTGACATCAAATTTACTTTTAAGAAACACATTAGGTCTGTGCCTTCTTCAATTGCACAAAAAAAAAAATGGCTTATTGAGAAAGTCTTACAAGATTTTTGGTGATCAATTTATTCTGAAAAAGTGTTTTAATTTTTTCATTCTACCTTGTTTACAGTATTGTTCTCCTGCGTCATCTTAATTTGTTGGACAGGAACTTTCGGTCTATTAAATTTCTTATTCCTGATCTAGATATTAATCTTTGGCACCGTCGTTCAATTAGTTCATTATGCATATTGCATAAGATTTTTCATAATTCTGTCCATCTTTTCCATCCTGTTCGTAATACTAGGCATTCAGTTAATTCTAATAGCCAGGCCTTCTGCATCATGAGGCTCAACAGTATTCTAGAAGTTTTATTCCAGCTGTGGCCAAGTTGTGGAATGATCTTCCTAATCGTGTAGTTAAATAAATAGAACTTCAAAAGTTCAAACTTGCAGCAAATATTTTTATGTTGAACAGGCTGACATAAATAAGTCTTTTTATAGTTTATATATAACATAGCTGTTTTGATGTTACTGTTTTTAGAATAATTTGTAGTTAATTTTTTCTCATCGCTTATTTATTTCCTTTTTTCCTTTCCTCACTGGGCTATTTTTTCCTTTTGGAGCCATGTTCGTACGGTCGTAATTCTCATTAAAAACGGATTAACTCCCACTGGATACACAGACTATTTATAAAATACATTTACTTACAGAATTATATTGTATAAACCTGTTATAAATAATTAATATCTTATACGTGTTTTCAACAATAAATAATAATTTAAGATTTCAAAGCTCTTTTGAATAAATTAACCTTTGGTAAAAAAGGTACTTTTAATTTTTGTTTCTTCCTGTGGTATGTTATTATTATTATTATTATTATTATTATTATTATTATTATTATTATTATTAGCCAAGCTACAACCCTAGTTGGAAAAGCATCTTGCTTTTCCAACTAGTGTTGTAACTTGGCTGGTAATAATGATAATAATACTGATAAAAATAACATGCCACAAGAAAAAACCGAAATTAAAAGTACCTTTTTTACCAAAGGTTAATTTATTCTAAAAAGCTTTGAAATCCTAAATTAATTTCCTTTATTATTGAAAACACGTATAAGGTACTATTTATTTATAACACGTTCAGAGAATATAATTCTGTAAATAAATATATTTTATGAAAATTCTGTGTATCCAGTGGGAGTTAACGGGAGTTAATCCGTTTTTATGAGGTTTATGATCTTACGAATATCTGTTGTCTGCGTATATTGTATGTTAAAGATAGTTATCATACATATTTTTCAAGAGTTCAAATTTCTTCGTTAAGTTTTGAAAACAACGGAATTACGTCTCTATAGACCTTAGTTTAGACTCTTAAACTATTATTGGTGGTTGATAATTGCTTATATTATATATCCATTATTTGTGGTAGTTATGCTTAAACACGTAAGAACACACACTAACACACACAAACACACTGCCATTTCATCATTTCTCTTACGAGGCCTATATACATTTCAGAGAAGAAAAATAGCTAAAGCACGTGGCGCACTGGCGGCATTATTGAAGGGTCTTTTCATCGTCCCTTTAGCCCTCAGCTGTACCCACTTTTAAGCCTTCTACCTGCATTCGTTCCCCCACTCTTCAATCTTGCTGTTAAAGCTCTTTTTAAATTTATTCCTTTCTTTTTAGTGCAACTTCGCGTCCTCTTCCCCCCACAGATGTCACTTGGTGAATGGCTTCCCCGTCCCCAGCGCCGAACAATAAGGCCAAATTTCCAACGATGAATAAATAATCCCTAAAAGTGACATCATTTTCTTATTGGTGTGCATTGGCAGAATAAGGATCGTATTGTGAAAGGGTCAAAGATATTTCTTGTGCCGTTTTACATGTGAAAGTTTTTGATAGTTCATTGCGATCAGTGAGATCAGACAGGAGTGAAAACCGAGTATTGAACAAAGTCGTCCTTTCAGTACTCAGAGATCAATTAGTTTTGTTCGCATTTCATTATACTTCCTCAGCTTTCTAAAAAGAAAAATCTTCGATCTTAAG
This sequence comes from Palaemon carinicauda, assembly GCF_036898095.1. Classification (NCBI taxonomy): domain Eukaryota; kingdom Metazoa; phylum Arthropoda; class Malacostraca; order Decapoda; family Palaemonidae; genus Palaemon; species Palaemon carinicauda. The sequence goes on from NC_090745.1 coordinate 8,058,567, forward strand.
TGCTTCACATAATGGTTGTTTAATTAGAAAATATTTTTTTAGAGTTATGTTTTAAAGAAAATCGGTCTTTATTGATTATGCTTAGAAATGAATTAATATTAATCGTGATCAAGAAAGTTACTGCAAATATAAGATATTGAAGTAGAATCATTTAGCGTTGTGGAAATGACGCACCCGAGGTCAAATTAGAAAAGGACAAGAACAAGAAATGGAGGCAAACGAAAGGAAAATCAAAGCTCTCGGAGGGAGATAGTGCCACTAGTGCATCTCCAGCGATACGCAGTAGGTAGGTTCTGAATACTTTAATAATAGAGAGAAAAAAAAATTGTATTTGGCGTTGCTGAAGAGAAAATGTTCATTTCGATTTCCCGTCTACTTTTCCTCTGGAATTGACCGACGCATAACGGTATATGAAAAGGAAGTCAGACTCGCTTAAAAATAGATAGTGTACGCCACCCGTCAAAAATGACGGCTATATATTAAGATAGATATGCGCACACATGCAACTCCCTCTCACCGAGGAAGGACTACTCCCTCTTTACCCTAGGGATGGGGAGAGCTGAACATGACCGGAAAGAAGTATATATACAGTATATATATATATATATATATATATATATATATATATATATATATATATATATATATATATACATATATATATATATAAATTTATATATATATATATATATATATATATATATATATATACATATATATATATATATATATATATATATATATATATATATATGGGTGTGTATGTATATATATATATATATATATATATATATATATATATATATATATATATATATATGTGTGTGTGTGTGTGTGTGGATGTGTGTATATATATATATATATATATATATATATATATATATATATATATATATATATATATATATATATATATATATATATATATATATATATATAGCCAGATATTTTCTCATTATATAGGGAAGTTTAAATCCCTCAAAGATAAAGTTATTCTTTTCATCTTTGCTTAAGAAGTTTAACGCCAGAAAAAACTTTTTGAAATAACTAGGAACTAACTTCTTTAATGAGTTTTTGAATGTCCCTCCGAGGTAGATTAATTGTTATGCTAATTGGTTCATTAAGTGATTAAGATTCCCTAGAAAAAAAGAACTCTTATTCATACATATTTGCAATTATACATTTGTTGCCACAACTCTCTCTCTCTCTCTCTCTCTCTCTCTCTCTCTCTCTCTCTCTCTCTCTCTCTGTAAACCTTCACGAGGAACAGCCTGCCCATATGTAGCTCAGTGTATCTGTCACATAATCGCTTTTCCGTATCAGTCATGATAGGTGCAATAAAATCATTTTTTTACATATTGAAACATTGACTGTAACTTGTAAAACATCGTTGTACACAAAATTCACGTAACCATAGTTTTTTTTTTTTTTTTACATTTTTCCTTTGAACTATTACGCGTGAAACTAAGAAAGCTTTCTTTGTGTTTCCTTATATTTTCTTGGTATTTATCTAACTCTACTATTTTGTTGAAGCTAAATCTTCGCAGTTTATCGAGAAGTGGATGGCATTTGCATTTCTCTGGAGTGGGTTATCTTGAAATACAGTTGTATGATACAATAGATAGTGTAAGAAATTAAGAATTCATCACCGAACAATGTCTGAAATGTGATCCACCTTTAATTTGCAGCGTCGGACATTAGAGTTTTTGTATTCGTAATTAAATTCCAGTTTATAGAAATGAATATAGAATTCATTTATCTTTTTGTTTATCAATAACATCTAATCATCACTGTAATTCACAAATTTCACCGTCATTGAGACACTGCAAACTTTAACGTTTAGGGGTTGTGGTGGCCGATGTGGTAACGTCCCTGACTAGTGAACGCAAGACTGGGACTCGAGACCCGCTCAAACTCGTTAGTTTCTTTGGTCGCTGCAATCTCACCATCCTTGTGAGCTAAGGATGGGGTTTTTGGGGGAGCCTATAGGTCTATCTGCTGAGTCATCAGTACCATTACCTAGCCCTCCTTGGTCTTAGCTTGGGTGGAGAGGGAGCTTGGGCGATGATCATATGTATTTATAGTCAGTCTCTAAGACATTGTCCTGCTTTCTAGGGTAATGTCACTGTCCTTTGCCTCTGCCATTCATGAGCGGCCTTTAAACCTTTAATGGAAAGTATTTATTTTGTCTCTAGAGGTCGAAATACAGCAAGTATTATAGATTAATATTCAGCCCAATTACCTGATCTTAATAATACTAATGTTTTATGGATAATATTAATCTGCGTGAAATCTGTATTGAAATGATTGAATAACCTTCATGAAATATAAAAGGTGAAACGTTAAAGGATAATGCATTTATCTGTATGCATTTATGCATAGAGTGGCTCATGAAATAAACAAATATCAGTCACTGTCTCCATCATTGAACTGCCGCTTCACAAATGTGTGTATACAGACTCACTCGCTCTAGTTAAACGCAAAACTACATATGGAACAATTCCAAGTCAGGCTATCTTCTTTATTTCACTTTCGACTGTGAAGTGTGATATAATCGCTTCTATTATGGCTCTTCTGTGCAATGTGATAACCTTTAGTCAAATTTTTTGCGTTTTCAAGTAGGTTGATACTTAATTAAGATCACTCTCTCTCTCTCTCTCTCTCTCTCTCTCTCTCTCTCTCTCTCTCTCTCTCTCTCTCTCTCTCTCTCTCTCTCTCTCTCTAGTAACAATAGTAATATCCATGAGAGTTATTTATATAGTGATCTTCCATTTAGTTTGCGATAATTCTTATTAAGATTTTTGCTTTCTCGAGTAGGCCTATACTTTTATAGAGATCCCAACTCTCTCTCTCTCTCTCTCTCTCTCTCTCTCTCTCTCTCTCTCTCTCTCTCTCTCTCTCTCTGGTAATATTCATAAGATGGCTATTTCTGCCACAAGTGAAGCCCATATCAAACACGAATCTGTCCTTGTACGAACTCCCCAATGGTTGCCAAACATTACAGAGTCTGTTCAGTACCGCAAACTTGTCCAAATTCTGCGCCATTCGTTTTCAGTCAAACTCCAGACAATTACCGCGAACTTCCGTCTTTACTTTAGTTGATGAAGTATTTGCTTTTCCTAAGTATAAAGATGTTCCGTTTTCGACTTTGAAGATTTCACATTATGCGTAATGTATAAATCGACCAAAATTTCTTGGTTTGACATACTCGTTTTTCGTTCTCTTCGTATATATAGAATTCTTTCGTTTTATCAAAATTGTTCAAAATCTATTACTTCAATGTAAACGCAATAATCTTTGTTAGTTTATTCATATTCCTGATAACTAAACCTCGTTATAGTTTACGTGTTATGTTTATTTATTATAATATTTTATGAATCCTTTCTGGTAATTTTGTTTCAATTACTAACGTCTTTCGTGTACCTGTTCATCCTCCTAATAACCAGAAAGACCAACGGCTTTTGTACTGCATGTGGTATACTTTTTATACGTTAGAGTTGTAGTAGCCATTGGTAATGTCCCTGCCTAGCAATCTGCGGGACTGGGGTTCGAGACCCACTGAAATTCGATAGTGCCTTGTTGTGTAATCAACCTCACCATCACTGGGATCTAAGGGTGTGGGGTTTGGTAGAGCCTATAGGTCTACCTGCTGAGTTATTACCAGTCATTGCCTGTCCTTCCCTGGTCATAGCCTGGGTGGAGAGGGGACTTGAGCGCTGACCATATGCATATATGGTCACAGTCACTGTCATTTGCCTCTGCCATTTGTGAGCGGACTTCAAACTTTCAAATCTTTAAATCGTGTCCTTTACAATAAAGAGTTTTGACATCAGGAGATGATATGTGGTCCGGACGACGGAATAGGTAATAATTTTCTTATTATTTCTAAGAATTATTTTAATAAATCTTTCCTTAAGATATATTACTGTTTTAACACAAGACGAGTGACAACTTTATCTCATTACAGATATGAAAAGGAAGATAAAACAATTATTATTAAAAGAAAGAGATAGGAAGTGTAGCCGATAAGAGAGAGCATCAGTTCAATGGGTAAAATATCAAATTTAAGTCGGACATGTAATTTTTGGGCAAATACATTTGGTTCGTTTATGCACAATAAGAAAAAATCATGAGTAACCAGTAACATTTATAAGTTAGTGGGAATTAGAAAGGAGTCTTAGGATGGATATATCATTTATCTAAGGTCTTATCTTGGCTTGTAATAGTGATAACAATAATAAAGTCAATATTGATGATAATGATAGTGGTAGTATCTTGGTGCCAAAGGATCTTGCCCGGGTTGAGTTTGGAAAATTTACTGACCCTCAACGCAAACCAATACAATTTTGGTAAAAACCAGCTCACTCAATATTTACCAACTCCAAAGTTTTCATCCGCTGTCGCTTTATTAACTCATCGTTTTTGGGGTATTTATCATACAAATATGATGAATGATTTGAAGAATTCGAAATATGTTTTGATTTATCTTTATGATTATTCATTTTCGTTCGATCTTAGGTGTTATTACCTCCTCCAACGAAGATGGAAGGAGGTTATGTTTTCGCCCCTGTTTGTGTGTTTGTGTGCTTGTTTGTGAACAGCTTCCTGGCCTCAATTATAATCGTAGAGTAATGAAACTTGCAGAGATTAACTGTTAACCGGGAATTATTAAATTTCGGAAGGTCAAGGTTAAAGGTCAAGATCAAAGTCACGGTCAAGCAAAATGCCCAATTTACGTAATTAGCTATAAGTTTGGACATCGTTGTCACAGACTTCAAACTTGGTTCATATTTGAGCGTACGAAAATCCACGCCAATCTATATTATTATTATTATTGTTGTTGTTATTATCATTAGTATTATTAATTGCTAAGCTACAACCCTAGTTGGAAAAGCAGGATGCTATAAGCCCAGGGGACACAACAGGGAAAATAGCTCAGTGAGGAAAGGAAACAAGGAAAAATAAAATATTTTACGAACAGTAACAACATTAAAATAAATATTTCCTGTATAAACTATAAAAACTTTAACAAAACAAGAGGAAGAGGAATTAGATGATACAATAGTGTGCCCGAGTGTACCCTCAAGCAAGAGAACTCTAACCCAAGACAGTGGAAGACCATCGTAGAGAGGCTATGGCACTAACCAAGACTAGAGATCAATGGTTTGATTTTGGAGTGTCCTTCTCCTAGAAGAGCTTCGTACCATAGCTAAAGAGTCTCTTCTACCCTTACCAAGAGGAAAGTAGCCACTGAACAATTATAGTGCAGTAGTTAACCCCTTGGGTGAAGAAGAATTGTTTGGTAATCACAGTTTGTCAAGTGTATGAGGACAGAGGAGAAGCTGTAAAGAATAGGCCAGACTATTCGGCGTATGTGTAGGCAAAGGGAAAGAACCGTAACCAGAGAGAAGGATCTATTGTTGTACAGTCTGACCAGTCAAAGGACACCATAACTCTCTAGCGGTAGTATCTCAACGGGTGGCTGATGCCCCGGTCAACCTACTACATGTTAAGGTAGAGGTCAAGGTTGAATACAAGGTCAAAGTCAAGCAAAAGATCAAATTTCGGTTATCAACCATACGGCCACAATTTTTATCGTGAAATAATGAAACTTCCAGGGTTTTAAACTGTTATGTGAGGAGCTGTAAATGATTAGATTTTGGAAAGTCAACGGTCAATGTCACGGGAGAGCACAACGTCCAAAATTAGTCCAAAAGGTCGAGAAATTATTATTATTTATTGCAAGCTAAGCTACAACCCTAGTTGGAAAAGCAAGATGATATAAGCCTAAGGGCTTCAACAGTGAAAAATAAGAGGTTGCATCATTTAGAATTAAGTTTATGTTCTGCATTTCCTTTCATAAGAGGTTGCAGGAAGCGACAGAGACTTGTACAGAAAAGATACGAATCCCAAGAAAGCCTTTATCGATATTCTGGTAATCGATTACTGAACTTGACAGATGTGAAGATGTTCATTAAGCAGAATCCCTCTGTCTTGGTTTCCATATCAAAGGAATATCTATCGCACATGACAAAGCGTCTCCTCTGATATTGGCAAAAGGATCTTCGGTAATTGAAAGGTATCCTGAATAGGAAGGATAACCTGAATTTGCACGCAGAACATTTATGTTCATGAAACATTTCGTGTTCTCCGGTTATTATTATTATTATTATTATTATTATTATTATTATTATTACTTGGTAAGCTACAACCCTAGTTGGGGAAGCAAGATGCTATAAGCCCAAGGGCCCCAACAGGGAAAATAGCCCAGTGAGGAAAGGAAACAAGTAAAAATAAAATAATATAAGAACAGTAAGAACATTGAAATAAATATTCCCAATATATACTGTAAAAGCTTAACAAAGCAAGAGGAAGAGAAATTAGATAGAAGAGTGGTGCCCATGTGTACCCTCAAGCAAGAGAACGTTACGGTTACGTATTTTTAATTGTATAGATTGATTATAATTTTATTTAATATCACTGCGAAGGTTAAGAATACATTGTTAAATTTAAACTTATAAAGTTTATCAAATGGAATTCAGCAAAAAGTTAATTGAGGAATAGGAAAAGATGTTACAAAGTTACATGTTCATCTTTCACTAGAATAAAAAAAAAAAAAAAAATTTCCGGTGCTCATTCTATTACCCGTTGCCTACTTTAGCAATGGAATATTCATTTAAATTATAAATCATTCGGAATGTTTGAATCCAACTCTAGATAGTTTGAATATAGAAAAAGTACAGAAAATAAACAAGACATTTGCTCAAGTGAACAGTATAAAAATTATTCCAATATAGCAAATGGGGAAAGCTGTAGTCTCCAACCAGGATGAAGGATGCTACCGCTCTGTTCAATTGAACTTTGAAATTAATCAATAAAACTAATTTACAATGAAAGGGGAAAACGAAAGGGGAGGATATGGCATGATCTTCCTCACCTTTGGTTTGGGTCTTCCAACAAGGAAGGCGAAAGACGGAATTTACTGAGAAGCTACAGTTTCAACTATTAATATAAATAAACAGAACCACAGATATGACCAAAGATACCGGATATCATCAATTAGAACCCAAATTAAATTGGAATTTAACATTCTTTTTTTAAATATTTTTTAAATATTGAAATTTTTCTACTTGGTGGAAATTCTTCCACATGAAGCAAATCTTCCAAATATTCACTCCACGTCTACAACAACGTCTCTCTCTCTCTCTCTCTCTCTCTCTCTCTCTCTCTCTCTCTCTCTCTCTCTCTGTATATATATATATATATACATATATATATATGTATATATATATATATATATATATATATATATATATATATATATATATATATATACATATATATATATGTATATATATATATATATATATATATATATATATATATATATATATATATATATCCCTTTCTGATTGTGGATACCTTAACGTGGTGAAAGGGTTTGCGTGTCGCCATGATCAGCAAAGCTGTACTAGTCAGGGCCACCCATACTACATTGGTTTGCTGTAAGCGATCAGACGAAAATCTCCCACCATCACCAATCCGCACTGGCCCTCGTGGTGATGAAAACTGGCCAAACTGCAGAAATGAACTGACATGTCTCAAGCCTTCGTCCTGCAGTGGCTTGTATTTGCTGTTGTTGTACGAATATATATATATATATATATATATATATATATATATATATATATATATATATATATATATATATATATATATATATGTGTGTTTATATAAGAACTTTTAAACTCGTTATTATTAATTTCGTAATAGGTCAAAATATTTTACGACGATTTGATATTGAAAGTATTTAGATACTGGAAAGACTCGTCAAGCTTCAAGCATTTCTCTAATTTACGATGATATATATTTGAGATTTATTGATATTAATTTAGTATTTGATTAATTTCTGTAATTTCCCCAATGCGCTGAGGGTACAGAATCCCGTTGAGGGATTTAATGACACTGGATTTCTTTTCGAAGGACAGATGTTATAAAAGCAAATACGATAAGCAATTGTAGTTACATTACTGGAAAGGGTAAGAAATGTTCTTGAAGGTAGATTACCCTCAGTATTTATTCTTGCTGATAATTCTCTTTGAAATGAAAACAAAAGCACAAAAGAAGTAATATTTATAGCGAGCTCTTTTCATTTTGTGGTTTGGGAAGCGTTCTGCAAAATTTACCCGAAAGTTACTGATTACTATAATCCTCTCTCTCTCTCTCTCTCTCTCTCTCTCTCTCTCTCTCTCTCTCTCTCTCTCTCTCTCTCTCTCTCAGTCAGTATGACGACGAATATAAATTATCAAATAAAATAAAAGAGAAAATTCTATAATTCTCAGCTCAGCTATTGGAATAAAAAAATAATTTCCTAGACTAACATGCTTTTGGAAATAGTTAATATCTAAATAATGAGAAGAGAAGGATTAGAGTTTGTAAATTTAATAATTCTCATCATGAAAGATCCCTGTGAGTGTGTATGTCTGCCTGTGTGTATAGATTTCCATTTTGATAAGAAAAATTTACATAAACTAACAAAATTCAGAAAATCTCTAATAATTAAAGAAACCCTTGTGTGTTTGCAGCGTTATATTCAATGTTTTCCAATGGATATAGATTACCTGAATATGATGGAATTAGATACAGTGTATTGTTAATCAAACATTTACAGATAAGTTCAAGACCAGTAATAATAATAATAATAATAATAATAATAATAATAATAATAATAATAATAATAATAATAATAATAATAAGAGAACAGCAGTCAAATTTACCCTTACTCAAGAACTCTAAAATTATGCTTAAAGTTTTTCTTTCTCTTTCCATGGGGTGATTCGACTCGCTCATTTCTTTAATATGATTTTTATTATGTTCTAATGAAATTGCTATGCCGTTTTCCAAAAGCTGTAAGTTTTTTTTTATTGCAACTGCATATATATATTAACGAGTGGGATTATGAAAGCCAGTGGGTAGTGCTTAATGCTATATAAAAGCAAACGGTATGTTATGAAGCAATGTTCTAATGTTAATGGAAGCTTTTTTTTTTTTTTAGAAAAATCTGTTTCTTTGATAGCTCTTTTTGGTCCGTTTTTTCTCTTAATCAAACTATGATAATTCTAATGAACAATGAATGAACATTTATTGAAATACAACATAACATTATTTGTTTGCCTTGATTGCATCGCTGCATAAGCAAATGACTCGAGTTTAGGGTATGGATTTCATACTTATTATTATTATTATTATTATTAGTAGTAGTAGTAGTAGTAGTAGTAGTAGTAGTAGTAGTAGTAGTAGTATCGTTATTAGTTTTATTATTATTATTATTATTATTATTAGTAGTAGTAGTAGTAGTAGTAGTATTTGTAATTATTAATAAAAAATATTAGTATTTATTATTATTAGCATTATTTGCGACTGATTTCTTGTTTTCATTTGAAGTAAGATGCAAATCCACCTTCCTCATAAGTATAGCTGAGACTCCTTTCGACCCTTAAATAACAGTGGAATGTCATTATTGCGGTTCTTCTGATGAAATTCAACTCAGGACATTCACACTAAAAAAATTACATCTCATTAAGATCCTTTTTGTCCTTCAAGGATAGAACCGTCTGACCTTCGCCGATTGGGGTCAAAAGAGCCCATATCATTTCACCCTTATCAAGGAATATTTTTGTTAAGGTCATCAGGGGTCAAGAAAAGTATCCCAGTGCAGTTAGTTGGGAAAGAAACCACTTGAAGCTATGAATACGTAGCGGAAATCGATTCTTTCTTGTCATTAAATTCTGTTGAATGTGCAATAATGTGACATGGACATGTGACTGAGTGGGACAGCTTTTAGCTCACGTTTGGTAGTTCGTCGGTTGGTCCATGCTTACCGGCAGCCAGCCTACCTAGATGGAAATGAGTACCAATATCTGTTGAAATGAAAAAAAAAATCGCTGGGGAAATTGCAATATTAATGAATCGTGATATTTTTCAGTTTTGTAACTGAAACATCACATGAAAAACCAATTGATTATAATTGGTGGAAGAGATTTTAAGAGGTAGGAAAAACAAGGCTTCTGATCTCAAAGGCCAAAAGGATTATTTTAAATATCTTCAGCAGCTTTTACCCGCTCATGAATGGCAGAGGCAAGGGACAGTGACATTGATCTAGCAAGCAGGACAATGCCCTAGACACTGATCATATTACAAATGATCAGCAGATAGACATATAGGCTTCCCTAAACTCCTCCCCCCCCCCCCCACTATCCTTAGCACACAGGGGTGGTGAGGTTGTAACGACCAAGTGAACTAACTAGTTTGAGCGGCACTCGAACACAAGCCTGGCAATCACCAGGCAAGGACGTTACCACCAGACCACCACAACCCACAAAGTTTTCATGATATATTAACATGACATATTTTATAGGTATTCATGGGTTTTTGTGTTTGCTCTTTCCGATATGATACACTTTATGATGGTTCTGTTCTTTATACTCTAAATCAATGTAAATATACCCCAACCGAAAATAAATTCACCAAAATATTTATACGTAAAAACCAAATTGATTACTCTTGCCATTTAATTTTATTTATGCTTAAGTAAGTCTTGAATCCCCGTGCAACAGGTGGCCAGGCAAAGACGTTTCCTATTGGTGCCCTTCTAGGGGTCATACACTTCAAAAGAGGATTAAGGCGCCGTATCTAGCTATCTATCTATTCATATATATATATATATATATATATATATATATATATATATATATATATATATATATATATATATATATATATATATATCCTTTCTGAGTGGGTTTCTGTATCGCCATGATCAACAAAGCTGTACTAGTGAAGGTCACCAATCCCCAATGGCCAGAGTGGTGATGGCCAATCCCCAGACATGAATAAGGACATGTCTGAGGCCTTTGTCCTGCAGTGATCTAGAAACGACTGCATTTGTTTTTGTTATATATATATATATATATATATATATATATATATATATATATATATATATATATATATATATATATATGTATATATATATACATATATATATATATGAATATATATATATATATATATATATATATATATATATATATATATATATATATATATATATATATATATATATATATATATATATATATCATGATGACTAAAAAGGAGAAAGGGCTCTTTGTAGTGGATCATCATTCAGGCAGGATGAACAATTCAATGGTTTAGAAAACAACCTCATATTAGTTATCCTCTCCATTAAACCAAAATCTGTTCAGTGTTTCATGTTCGCTTTGTTACGCTGCAGAGATTGATTGATATGCTCTGCTTCCCTGTGGAGACGTGAATGCAGTTATCCCTATAGGTGGTAACTCGCGTTTCCCTTGTTTCATTGAGAGATGCAACGCATCAGCGTTTAAGGATTTATTGAATAACATTCGTCCCTTCGTGTTTTTCATATCTTATGAAGCAACTTCGTTGGGAAAAATAAGATAAATTTTTTCCTATCTCTCTCTCTCTCTCTCTCTCTCTCTCTCTCTCTCTCTCTCTCTCTCTCTCTCTCTCTCTCTCTCTCTCTCTGTAATTCACACTAACCGGCTGACAAAGATGGTTTGGAGAATTGCATTTGCTAAATAATTTTCGTCGAAATTGCAATCCAGGATGCAATTCTCAATTGATTAATATTTGTTCATTATTTTGCTACAACAAAGTTAAATTTAAATGGATATTTGAATATTTTTTTTGTTAGGATCCCGGTGAAAGCTCATGTTGAGATTCTCGTAAGTAGATTGATAGTAAACTTCATTTTTCATTCTTTCTTTGGACGTGGCAGATGTGGGCGTCGGGTTTATAATTCTGGATGAGATATCAAAGGAAGAATCGAGCGCTTTGGAGGACGTTGTTAATCTTGTAAAACGAGGCTTCTAACGTAGTTTAAAATAACGTTTGAAAATATTTTAGAAAATCATTCTTTTCTGATCGGTCACGCTTAGTTACAAAACGTGGAGAGAAGAATTATTTGGAGAAAAAGTTTCGTTGATAATTTGATTAACATTTCTCTCCAAAATTATATGATTTAAAAAACTCCAACCCTCTATAACTAATCGTAAATCCAAAAATTACCAAAGCAGTTATTACCTTTCTATTTATTCTGGAAATAACTAATCGATTCACGAAATTTTCTAAGTTATGAAATTCCCAACAGATGGCAGTGTTACTCGTTGGACCATCGCCTTTGCTTAGGAGTGAAATGACACTTTTACAGATTCCTTGTTTCTTTCTCGGGAAGGAAACAGATGTTTCTGATTGGTTGGAAGTTTTTAGCCTTTTTGACTGAGGAAATGGAATCCAAATAGAGTTGAGTCTTAAGTTTCAAGTATTGATAGTGTTTGTAGATTACTTAGTGAGGTATTCTCATATGATAAAGGCAAGTATTCGTGTGCAATGAGCCACGGTTTTTAACCGTGTTAGAGTTTGTAAGTGTGCAAAGCAAACTTTCGCTTTCGTGACAAACGTTTTCAAGTTATGATTTTTGTTTTCCAGCATGGTGACATGTAATGTGTAATACGTAAGCGTGATTATTGCGAATGAGGTTAACACAAAATACTACTCGCTGTATCTGTAAACTGAAACTCATTGCGTAAACTAGAAAGGGTCTCTGTTAGATTTCGCCATCGTCTTTATTTTGAGTTTTTAATTCAGTACTTCTCCATTCATCATCTCCTACTAAACGCTTCGTAGTTGTCAACCATGTAGGCCTGGGTCTTCCAACTCTTCCAGTGCCTTGTGGAGCCCAGTTAAACGAGATTACAAAGTCTTATTTCTGCCCAATATCGGTTGTGCAGATTCATGCTTATCATTGGTCATAGATATGATACCAGACATCCAATCCAGCTATTGTTACCTTCTTGTTTATTTTAGAGAAATTAAATTGACTATGTTAGTTACGGGAAATTTACGTGGCGAGGCTCAAAAATTGATATAGTTTAGAAGTTAAAATGTTTATATAGTTTAGCTGATCTGGATCCGAAGATTTTATTCACGTATTTTCCCCTTTGGTACGTACAGGAGCCACGTGGGTCCTGGGTACGTATACCTTATAATGGCAGACTACGGAAATACAAGTTCACTCGTGTTGTTTGGTCTGTCGGTTCTCCTGAACATTGGCCAGAAATATTAATGGTTGTCAGGTCACTGGCATTTACACTTGGCTTAATGCATGCGATGAGTTGGATGGCTGACGAGCTAAACTAGCTATGTGACACGCTAGTTTAGAATATCCTCCGCGGAGGATTTTGTCATTTGTGTGGAATATTTTAGGTCTTGAGAAGCTATACTTTTCAGTTAAGTATGGTTTTCAAATTGTAACAGTTGAATTGCGTACCCATACAAAAGGTGTATTACATTTTTAGTACTTTTACATGTAATAAGCATGCAGATATTTTGCGTAATTAAGTATGAGAATAACGAAATTGATTTATTAAGTAAATGTCATTACTGCATTATGCTTGCTTCTCAATTTTATAAAATTATTCGTCATTGTAAGTTAGGCTATATCATCTTGCCAATTGTAAGACAAATGTTATTTAACTTTTATAACATATTTGCTTTTCTGGTTTTAATTGAATATTTTTTTTTTATATTTATTTATGATAAACTATATCGGCGTCAATGACCTTCGATGTCAGGATGCCAGAGAACTTCAAATCATTCATTCATTCATAAGACAAATGCATCAAGCAATGTGTCTGAATGAAATTTCTCACTGTTATACATTCAGTACATTAAACGGTCAGTTGATTCGTAGCATAAGGCAAGGTTAATCATTTCTAGGAGAGTTTTTACGGTGGACCTTATTCTTGAATAGTTACACTGCAAGTTAGCATTTTCAACAAATATTGAGAGTTTAGCCTTTATCTAAAAAGCAAAACTGCAAGACAGAGCTGTCCTTTTAGTCGTTTTCTACGACATGCAAGGCGTACTGTGGTAGTAGTGTCCTTAGTTCTTACATCATCAAAATCGTTCAAAACGATGCAAAATACTTTATAAACCAGTTTTTTTCCTACATACCGTTTTCTGCACCATTCTAGAATCTATATTTTTACCCAAAAGCCCACCTTTAAATTCATACAAATGTCCTTAAAACGTGACGAATTTATAGTATATTTTAGTGGGTTTTTGCACCCCTAAATGGATCTTATTTTTCTTATTTTCTACTAAGTCGTCTTGGTCCTGCTTCTCACGAAAAAGCTAAGGTGCGTTGCAGGACCTACGAGATTTGTTGCTCGAGTAGGATTGTGGGCTCCATTCTTTTAAGTGTTAAAAGGAATCGCATAGCGTACTCTTCCTGAAAGCGTTTATACTGTACCGTCAGTCCTTATGATGATGTTAAATGGGAGCTTGTTATACAACCTTAGGGTCGCTTGTTTGAAAGCACTACAACCTACATTCGAGGCCTGATTCGAGGCAAGGCTGTCCGAGACGGCCTTGGTCGAGGTGTATATTGGCTCCAATAACATTGGCTGTATGATGTGTAGCAAAGCTCTAATATTTGTACATCCAGATCTGATATCAGAGTCATTACAAATACCTTAATCGTTATAGCTTTTGAAAAGCAATCCGTGTACAGTTAAATATTTGCCGTAATAAAACGGTAAAAATACTTGTAATAAATATTGCCAGGCATTTTCCCTTTTAAAAACAAGATATATTGACGCAAAGGAGTGATATTACGGTCACCAACCCGTAGGAGATGACAACGTAAGTAGGGTAAAAATTGCGGTCGCCTGCTTAGTTGACTGAAATACGGCTGAGAACATATTATTTTTACGAAGATTCTACGATTAAAATTACGGCTTTTCCTAAGTGTAACTCAAGCATGACATGAAGCCACTGCTGCAATTTCACTTTTGATTATGCTAAAAATTAGTCCTTCCTTATTGATGAGTTTCGTTTATACCGTGAACAATCTTTTACTTCTAGACATAACAGTCTACAGAGGCCCTGCACTTTATTCAGTTTCGATATCTGCATAAGAAAATTTACCCTTCCCAATACGGCTATTTCCGTCAATATTTTCAAACCTCTACCAAGCCACTATTGTACAGACTGCATTGGCTTTGGTCCCCCTCACCGCTTCGACTGATTGTCACAGGCTGAAGTTCTGATGTTAATGACCATTCCTTGCCATTGGGTTAAATTTCTTAACCGGTGTTTATCAGGGTATTTCGTGATGTATTTAATTTTTTTACTTATTTACTTAAGCTAAGGGTGCTTTTCTGGTCCTCTGCTGCAGGGGAACCTACTCTCTACACAGTATCTACAGGACCTTCGCGTTTATTCTATTTTATACATTATTAGGTATTCAGTATTTCACAAAGCATATTGCATGTTTGCCAAATCCACATTATCGGAGCACTTAGAAAAGAAGAAAGTCTCCACTATCTTCTTGCAAGGGAAAGCAGTGTCTTAAAACCCATGCTCGTTGAACCTTTTGGCACGGAGTTTTAATGTATCGTAAGAAACACGTTTGTTTTGTATAGGTTATAATTTTAATATATGATATTTACCAAAAGTTTTCTCCGATAAAAGAAAATGTATTTCCTCTCGTGCCCGTTTGACGTAACGGGCGTTCTGAGTAGGCCAGTCGTTTGGTAGTTATTATTATATGGACTGTTTGACACGGGCTCTTGCGTTGGCAGTCCATTAATTCA
>NC_090745.1:8079267-8084267 GCF_036898095.1 Palaemon carinicauda
GCTTAGCTCCCTTAGGTCACTATCGAAGGTTTCTGTAGTTATGATTCCTTCTTGTGTGATCGACCAGACTAAGTCCTGTTGCTGTTCTCGGGGAGGATAAAATCTTCCCTTGGGAGTAGCAACGCCTTCCTTGCTTTGGTGCTCTGGAAGCTGGCAGGTATTATACTACTGTGCTGGCCCTTTCCCTTAGATCTCCCTTAGGCTAAGACAAAGTTCTTGGCTGCGGGTGATCTGTCACTAAAGCAAGGTTGGCAGGACCCTCTTGTCCCTTCCCCCTCTATCTCCGTAATGGCCTAGCCATTACTGTACTGTACCTTGCCGGCCGGCAGAGCTGGCCGGCAGGGGTATTACTGTACTGTATGTCATTCTACTTCTGGACCTAGTATAGGTTGGGATATGGAATTGACTAAGCCCATTGCCGGCCGGCAGAGATGCTGGACGGCAAGGGTCTTATGTTTTCGAGTGCTGCCCGGACCTCTCTTGGTCCCTCATCCATGCCTGCCGGCAGAGCCGGACGGCATTGGTCAAGGAAGCCTGAATTAAGTTTCTCCCCTTCCTTATATGCACTCTTTCGGTTGCCGGGCTTGGGGGGTTGTGTACACTCTTATCCCGGCATCCATTCTATTTTCTTCTAGTGCTGTACCTGTCCCGGCTGCCGGCCTATGAGGCCGGCAGCCGGGCAGGTGTAGTCTTCTGGTTCTTTTGCTGCCGGCTGGCATCGGTCTTGTACCTTTGTCGGCCGGCTTATGTCAGTCCTTGTCTGCCGGTCACCAAGAGTGTGGCCGGCAGCTGGGTACTACCTTGTGTAGTTGCTGGCCGGCAATCATTGCCGGCCAACACTGGCTGTTGCTGGCCGGCAGCTGCTGCCGCCGGCACAGGCATTTGAACCAGAGGGCTGCCGCCCTATAGCTGTTAAGTTGTATACTTTAAAGCTAATTGTGGTGTGTGCCGGCCGGCAAAGGCAGGCCGGCACACATCCTCCTATACTGTACTAGTATTCTTCTGTATAGCATATACAGTAAGAAGAAAACTATAGTAAAAGTTTAGGTACAGCACTGTATCTTCTAACACTATTGTGTTTTCTTGCACAGCCCTTTGCTGTTGCCCTCAGACAGGAAGCAGAGTTCTTCCCCGTCTATTATCCAGGATTTTAAAATCATTGCCTAGGTGTGAGCTCCACCTGTTTCCTCTGGAAACCTTGCATTGGTTACTCTAGTAGAGATAAACCATTTTGATTTTATTATCTGGAAAGCTGCAACAATGGGTTGTGAGGGTAACACAAGTGTGTGTCTTTCCTTTATGAATTGTTATGCTATACTATGCATATCCAGTGATACATAGTTCACTTGATACTCATGGAAATTTCTTCTCTTTACAGGAGGACCCTCCGAAGTGCGGAAATGTTTTCTGCAATGTCCGCAGCAAGAACCTCTGCGGACATGAGTGTTGTAGGAGACACGCAGCATGCGCTGTCTCCAAGGATGATCTCCAGTATTGGGACCCTCAGGTATGTACTGTATGCACTAACCTAATTACTGAGGCTTTTGATTCCCCTAGAACGGCGGAATCAAGGGATATAGCTAGGGAAAAGCTTCGTACTTGGGTAAGGGGCTTCAAGAAGAACACCTCTGGCCCTTATCTTCCAAGTGAGAAGATGAGGGCGTATCTTTTTCCCCAGGCATCAGCTGAGGCAGTGATTCCCCAGCCTCAAGAGGAGATCCTTCAAGATCAAGTCCAGGTGGACGAGGAAGTCGCAGATGCGATGCAAGACATCCAGTTGTGTGACAGGATGTCTGACCTGGACGAACGTTTGGAAGAAGACCTCCTGGCAGAAGGTCAGGATCAAGTTCAAACCCGGGATGTCGTAGAGGATGAGGTCGACGAGGTGTCGGCTACTCCGGTTCAGATGCCGGAGCCTATCCCCTCAACATCGGCTGGCCTCCCAGTAGAACTGGGACAGGCCCTCTCTTCGATTGTTGGAATGATCCAACAAATGCAGAAGGAGAATCAGGAGAAGGCGGCTGCAATGGAACTGCGTATGCAGTCCCTGGCAGAATCACATGGGCCCCGGAAAAGGCTCAATGTGAAAGACCTTCCCATATGCTCAGATGCTAACCCATGGAGGTATGCTGAGCACATGCCGGTGACGACTGGAAAGATAGTCATCTCGGATAAGCTGGGTTCAGTTCCCCTAGAGGAGGTAGAATTCTGGCCCAGCAAGGCATCATATCCGGACTGCTATGTCCGGCTGAGAAAAGAACCAGCTTCAAGGGAGGAGACAGAGCCGAAGGAGGTCATTGTTATGGACCACGCTAAGGCTCAAGCCCTACTTTCATCCTCGATGAAAGAGAGGGGCTTCTCGAATTCGAAGGTAGCTGCATTGAGCAAGAAGCTCCCTTCGTTTGTGTCCTCTCCTGATAGAGCCTTCCCCTTTTTACAGAAAGGGTTTGCGGCTGTCCTAAAGGCAGTCGAGGCCGGCAAGCCTTGCCCCTCCCTGGAGGAGTGTAAACCCTTGTCGCTGGCTCTACCTATGGACCACAAAGACTGGAAGGATGTCCATCTGACATTCTCAGTGGGAAAGTTGGAGGCTGATATTGCCGGACGGCAATTCGGCGAGGACCTCCCCAAGCTGTCCGAATCTCTTTTACGAAGCGAGTTAGAGACAAAAGAAAGACTGGCTGCCTCAATGTCTCATCAGACTACTCTCGAGACGATGGCAAGTGACCCCAAGGTCCATGAAATGTTCATGGTAGTGGCTAAGTCTCACTTAGCCACAGTGACGAAGGACCTTTATAGCTTCGTCAAGGCAAGGAGAGCTTGCAGGGAGTTCGTGTTCACCGGGGCTTCGGTGAGACACGAGCCAAGGAAGTTAATCTCCTCCAACATTTGGGGAAAAGACCTTTTCCCTACCGATGTGGTCAAAGAGGTTGTTGATAAGGCCGCCGTGGAGAATAGAAACCTTCTCCAGAAGTGGGGCCTGGCTATCAAAAGAAAATCTTCCCCGGATGAGGGTCCTCAACCAAAGAGGAAGAATATGAAGACTAGGCTACCATTTCGGCCAGCCAAGCCTTATAGACAGCAACAGCAACTGCAATTGCCTTTGCCTCCAGTGCCCCAGATGGTGGCACAAACCCCGACTGCCTTTCAGTGGGTACCCCAGGCTGTGCCAGGTCAGTCAACCACATTCGCCCCAACGTTCGAAGGACAGTCTTCTTCCTTTCGTGCAAAACCTAGAGGAGCAGCCAGAGGCTCGTCTAGGCGCCCCTCAAGGGGAAGGGGATTCAGAGGTGGTCGTGGTCAGGGAGGCAAGACCTCAGGACGGCAGTCCAAGTGAAATGATACCGGTAGGAGGGAGACTGATGAAATTTTGGGATCGCTGGACCTTCGATCCCTGGGCCCAAAGCCTACTCAAGAATGGACTGGGTTGGAGCTGGTACAGCACTCCACCCCCATGCCTTCGGTTTTTCCAACACTCCACCCCCATTTTGGAGGAGTACGTTCAAGAACTGTTGGAGAAAAAAGGTGATCCGAAAGGTGAAGTCCATCAAATTCCAAGGGAGGCTGTTTTGTGTTCCCAAGAAAGACTCGGAAAAGCTCAGAGTCATTCTGGACTTGTCACCACTCAACAAGTTCATAGTGAATTGCAAATTCAAGATGCTAACACTGCAACACATAAGGACCTTACTGCCCAAGAGGGCATACTCAGTCTCTATAGACTTGTCAGACGCCTATTGGCACATTCCAATCAGCCGTCGACTCTCCCCCTACCTAGGGTTCAGGCTACAACGGAAACTGTACGCCTTCAGAGCCATGCCATTCGGGCTAAACATAGCCCCAAGGATTTTCACGAAGCTTGCGAGCGCAGCTCTCAAACAATTACGCCTAAAGGGAATTCAGGTAGTAGCCTATCTGGACGACTGGCTGGTGTGGGCAGCATCCGAGACCGAATGCTTGCAAGCTTCCAGTCAGGTGATCCAGTTCCTAGAGTACCTAGGCTTCAAGATCAACAAGAAAAAGTCTCGACTTTCTCCATCCCAAAAGTTCCAGTGGCTGGGAATCCACTGGGACCTTTTGTCACACAGTTTCTCCATCCCAATGAAGAAAAGGAAGGAGATAGCGTGCTCTGTCAAGAGACTTCTAGATTCCGAAAGGATATCAAGACGCGAACAGGAGAGGGTACTAGGCTCTCTCCAGTTTGCTTCAGTGACAGACCCAGTGCTAAGAGCACAGCTAAAGGATGCAACCGGAGTTTGGAGAAGGTATGCATCAAACGCGCGAAGAGACCTGAGAAGACCAGTGCCGCCTCGGCTACGTACTCTTCTCAGACCTTGGTCCCAAGCCAGACATCTAAAGAAGTCGGTTCTTCTTCAGCCACCTCCCCCGTCGATGACGATTCACTCAGACGCCTCAAAGGAGGGATGGGGAGGTCACTCTCATCGGAAAAAAGTCCAGGGGACTTGGTCCAAGCTATCCAGGACCTTTAATATAAACTTTCTAGAAGCTATGGCAGTGCTCCTTACCTTAAAGAAAGTCTCCCCGCGTCACTCGATCCACATAAGATTGGTGACAGACAGCGAGGTGGTTGTGAGATGCTTGAATCGACAAGGGTCGAGGTCACCACCTCTCAACCAAGTGATGTTAGCCATTTTCCGATTGGCGGAAAAGAAGAAGTGGTACCTGTCGGCAGTTCACCTTCAAGGAGTCCGCAATGTGACAGCGGACGCTCTATCCAGGTTCACACCGATAGAGTCGGAATGGTCCTTAGACGCAGGATCATTTTCCTTCATTCTGAATCAAGTCCCAGAACTGCAAATAGACCTCTTTGCGACGAAAGACAACAAGAAGTTGCCCCTGTACGTGTCCCCGTACGAGGACCCCTTAGCGGAAGCAGTGGACGCAATGTCCCTCGACTGGAACAGATGGTCCAGGATTTATCTGTTCCCTCCTCACAACCTTCTGTTGAGGGTCCTCAACAAACTGAGATCCTTCAAGGGGGTAGC
>NC_090745.1:8094365-8104365 GCF_036898095.1 Palaemon carinicauda
TTAATACAACATATAAGAAAAAAAAAATGGACATGGGCAGGGCAAATAATGAGAATGACCGACAATAGATGGATATTAAGAATAACAGAATGGGTCTTTGGAGATTGCAAAATAAGCATGGGAGGAAGAGAAACGATGGATTGACAAACTAAGAAAATTTGCGTATATAGAGTGGCATAGAAAAACTATAAATAAACGCAAATGGAAGGACATGTCTGAGGCTGATGATGATGACGATGATGTATATATATATATATATATATATATATATATATATATATATATATATATATATATATATATATATATATATATATATATACTGTATATATATATTTATTTATATATAATATATATAAGATATATATATTTACATATATATATATATAAATATATATATATATATATATATATATATATATATATATATATATATATATATATATATATATATATATATATATAATGTGTGTGTGTATATATATATATATATATATATATATATATATATATATATATATATATATATATATGTGTGTGTATATATATATATATATATATATATATATATATATATATATATATATATATATATATATATATTATATATATATAAAGTCAAACCACTTCATATATAATTGTTTTTATAAAGACGATTAGAGATAATGCCCTTTTTTCATTATAAACATTCATCATGAGACCTGACCTCACATGTTATTCTGGATGACAGATTATGCGGTGGGACAACATCGACAGATGCATTAAATGCTGCTGACATGTTCTGCCAAAGTGACAGGTTCGCATACGGCTCTTTGCATTCGCCTGCCATTTTTCATTGTTGTTTTGTACGTTGGGTCAGTAAAGGAATGAGATTGTTAGCGAGCGGCCGGCCAGTCCTCGGTCCCTTTAGAAATTGTTTGTTTGTTGGTTTTCTTGTTTGTTTTCGGCTTCTTTCCCACTGTTATACTCTAGGAGGATTGGTTATACTATATTAAGGGGTCGGTTGCCTGATGCGCCAATTATTATTATTATTATTATTATTATTATTATTATTATTATTATTATTATTATTAACTAAGCTACAACCCTAGTTAGAAAAAAATAGGATGCTATAAGCCCAAGGATTCTAACAGGAAAAATAGCCCAGTGAGGTAAGGTAATATGGAAACTGATAAAATAATGTACCTGAGTGTACCCTCAAGCAAGAGAGCCAGCTGTAACCCAAGACTATGGAAGAACATGGTACAAAGACTAGGGTGCTACCCTAGTACTAGAGAAGAATAGTTTGATTTTGGAGTGTATTTCCTTCAGAAGAGCTCCTTCCATAGCGAAAGAGACTCTTCCACCCTTATCAAGTGGAAAGTAGCCACGGAATAATAACAGTGCAGTAGTTAACCCCTTGACCGAAGAATAATTTTTCAAAGGCATCCTCTCCCAGCAAACCTCTTGTCTCAATATCGTCTTGTTTGCTCGTCCATTGAACGACAATGAAGGGCTTGTATGACGTAGTGATAGTTTGCTATATTTTTAAAGAAACCTATTTGATTGTATGTCTGAACCTTTGAATTCCTTGTTTCAAATGAGTTGTAAGTGACCGGCGGCAGAACCGAATGTATTGTTTGCTTAAATGGAAACCATTACCAAATGTTTTTCTCTTAATGTTGATTTAATTACGAGATGGCAGAAATTATGAAATGTCTGACAACAGGAGAAATGTTACCTTATTGACTTCTTGTCATAAAGAAAACTATCGTGTTTTTGTATTGACTGGTTTGTTTTTCTTTGTCGTCTCAAAATTACCATTTAGTCGTGAAAAAAATTACATAGAGGAAATCTAAAATGAGTCTCTCTCTCTCTCTCTCTCTCTCTCTCTCTCTCTCTCTCTCTCTCTCTCTCTCTCTCTCTCTGTGGAGAAGCTTCAGAGTGGGCAGCTGTGACAAACGGAGTACCTCAGGGATCCGTCCTTGGGATATTGCTATTTCTGATCTACATCAACGCCATAGATTTAAGATTAAATAGTAAAATAGTAAAATTTGCCGACGATACTAAACTAAGCATAAATGTTGCCAACTCAGAAGACGCAGAAGCCTTAAGAGAGGATCTAATGAAGCGAGAAGAATGGTCCAGAAAATGGCAAATGCCTTTCAACTGTGGGAAATGTAAAGTTATGCACTTGGGTTATAGTAACCCACAATCAGATAGAAAGTGTGGAGCAGGAGGAAGATCTGGCTATTGTTATCAGCAAGGATTTGAAGTTCACCAAACAAAGCATAAATGTTGAAAAGAAAGCCAAAAAACTAATAGGTTACATAAAGAGACCATTCAAATACAGAAACAAAGACACTGTACTACAGCTGTACACATCACCAGTAAGACCCCCAATTCTGGGCTCCAAGTATTCAGAATGATAAAGATAAACTTGAAGCATTACAAGCTAGTGCCCCCAAACTAAATTAGTTCCAACACTAAGGTAATATGGATATAGACGGGGGATGGAACGTTTGAACTTATTTGATCCACAAACTCGACGACTAAAGGGACAGTTAATAGGGGCATTCAAATTTCTTAAAGGAGTAACAAAGGTAGATTACAAGAATCTATTCACGCTTTGTACAAATCAACCCAGAGGTAACGGATACAAACTGGAGTTGAAAAGATACAACACCATTCAATGTGGCAATTTCTTTACATACAAAATACCAAATACTTGGAATAAACATCCAGAGGATGTAGTAAACAGTAAGACAGTAAACGAGTTAAAATATGAGTTGGACAAGAACATACGAACTCTATAAATGCTTAGATTAATCGCTCTACAAAAGAGCAAAATTGTGGAGTCTCTGAGGATGACCTATAGAGTCTTTGAGACATCCAAAATCCTTGTAAAACTCTCTCTCTCTCTCTCTCTCTCTCTCTCTCTCTCTCTCTCTCTCTCTCTCTCTCTCTCTTATGCTCAAGGTATAAAGTTATTAGTTATCATCCTGCCACTTAGATTAAAGTTCATAATAAAAGCATGAATTAGATATTCAGTCAATTGCATAACTTCTATTTTGAAAAATTTATGGATACTTCTTTAGAGCAAGGTATATCAGGGACTTATGCGTACCATTGGATGCATAAGTCCCTGATATACCTTGCTCTAAAGAAGTATCCCCTGTCAGTTACTTCGTTATGAGTAATCAAACAGATAGCGTAGGAAGAGATGGCAGATAAGATAGGCTGGGGCTGACACAGGAACTCGCCGCGCAGTAAGGGTGTGGCTGGGTGCACTTCTTCTTAGCGAGGTGTCAGGAATTCCTTTAATTGAAAGCAACTGGCATTGATGAGACAAGAACGTTTCACCTGATGTATTCACCAAAACATTTTTAACTTTTAAATCCCCTTTCATAGTAATTATTTGCTAACAAGATTAAAGTCCTGCCCTTATTCATTAGTCACCAAATTTTATAACATTTCTCTATTGATTTCCCCATAATTATGTTATAGAGAGGAGAGGGACAGAGAGAAGGTTTTCGCTAGAAACATTTAATCCTGTTGAAAACCCGTAGAAGGAATTAGCATAACTTGATTCCAAGAAAACCATATTGCTCAGAAATTATGAAATAAGATTATATTAGAAGATCAAGATTCTTATTTGGATGTTGATCAATGTAGGGGAAGTTTGGTCTTTGGATTGATATCAAGACCAAGGAAACATATAGAATTAACATTTTGCAGTTTTTATTGGAAATGTTCTTGCCTGGAGATGGCTGGACTGGGATTCGAGTCCCTTACAAGCTTGATAGTTTCTTGTAATGTCTGCAACCTCATCATCCGTGTGAGCTAACGATTAGTTGTTTGGGAGAGCCTACAGGTCTACCTGCTTAGTCATCAGCAGCCATTGCCTAGCCCTCCTTGGTCTTAGTTTGGGTGGAGAGGGGGCATAGGGACTGATCATATGTATATATCGTCAGTTTGTAAGGCATTGTCCTGCTAGCTAGGTCATTGTCACTGCCCTTTGCATCTGCCATTCATGAGTGGCCTTTAAATCTTTGTCAGTCTAGGCAAGGTTAAAGTATGGTCTTCATTACGGCCGTCAATCTTTCACGAAATGAATATTAATGATTGTTGACGATGTTTTTTGGTAAAACTTTGGAAGTGCGCAACTTTTGGCTGGTAAACTTGAAAGGGGCCTAAACATTTATAGTTGCTGGAACACGAACAATTATCTCTCTCTCTCTCTCTCTCTCTCTCTCTCTCTCTCTCTCTCTCTCTCTCTCTCACTCTCTCTCTCTCTCTCTCTCTCTCTCTCTCTCTCTCTCTCTCTCTCTCTCTCTCTCTCTCTCTCTCTCTCTCTCTCAATATATATGTATATACAGTATGTGTGTGTGTTTATATTAATACTCATGCCTTTTTTCTTGACCTCAGTAATTGTCGGTACTTATATTTATAGTCAGGTTGACTTGTGCATCATAACATTTGGGATTGAACGGCCTTCCAAACATATCGAGCCTTAGCTCTGAACCACTTTGCCAAGAGATGTATATTTATATATATATATATATATATATATATATATATATATATATATATATATATATATATATATATATATATACATATACATATATATAATATATATATATGCATATGTGTATATATAATATATATATGTGTGTATATATATACATTCATATGTATGTATATATATATATATATATATATATATATATATATATATATATATATATATATATATATATATTTATATATATACTGTATATATATGTATATATATATAATTTATATATATATATATATATATATATATATATATATAATATATATATATATATATATATATATATATATAGTAGATATCTATGTTATATCAATTTGCAATGAAAGAGAGGAAAGGAAGCAGCATATAAATTATGACCTGTTTCGCCTTGTATATATTCATGACACCAAGAGCGACAGCGAAAAAAAAAATCGCTTTGCATTCGACGAGGTTTGAAGGTCAACGAAAAGACAAACAATTGGAAAAAGAAAATTGAGATGTGTGGTGGGAGTGACAATGATCTTATTTGGGACTAAAGGCAATTCTGCAATGACGTTTTGCAATTTTTCCGATGTTCAATTTACTTTTGCACATTAGAATGTTTCTATTTTCAATTCGGACTCACATATCATTATTATCACTATTATCATCATTATCATTATTATTATTATTATTATTTTTATTATTATTATTATTATTATTATTGTTATCATTATTATTATTATTAATATTATTATCATTATTATTATCATTATTATTATTATGATTATTATTATTATTATTATTATTATTATTATTATTATTATTATTATTATAACTAGCTAAGCTACAACGCTAGTTGAAAAAGCAGGATTGTATAAAGCCAAGGGTTCCAACAGGAAAAAATAGCCCTGTAAGGAAAGAAAATAAGCAATTAGATAAACTATATATATATATATATATATATATATATATATATATATATATATATATATATATATATATATATATATATATATATATAAACTCTAATGCTATTAAGTTTATATGTTTCATAAATGTGTTTCGAATTCATACAAAAACATTCTTTTATAAAACTGGACTTAATAATATTCCTTTCCATGATATTGTTAAAATAGACCAGTTTTTATTTACATGACAAAGTAATGACATAGTTGTTTCCCTCATAATTTTTATTTGCTAGTCTATAGTTATCTATATTAATGTTACTCTTATGCCTCTTTTAGTATTATCAGATAAGAAGTGTTCTTCATGAGCACCTTTTCTTCAATTATTGTTTTCAAGTCCAAACCTTTTTTTTTTCTTTTTTTTTTCCACTGAATAGTTACAATGCATAAAGCCAGTTGATGCAAGTTCTTGTGGCATGTGTTTCTCGGCTCTTATCTTTTTATATAAAGAGTTCTACCGCTTTTAATTTCACTTTGTAATTCACTAATAAAATATTTTTAGTTTCTTCTTCGATTCATAATTATAATCTATTCATAATCTATTTCATCATTAATAATTTCAGGGCTTCATTTCCGCAAACCCTTTAAAAACATGGAAGTGGTAATAGATATTTTACTTCATTACTGTGGCCAGAATAATATTTTGCAGTTCAAAATATTAGTAGGTATCGCTGAATATGAATTCAATTATAATTTCTGTGTAATATGATATCTAAAATGACTAAAGCCACCATTACTCTATTTTCAGGGAATTTATCTAATTTACCAGAGAAATTATTTATTTTCTCATTCCCTTGCCTAAAAAGAAATTATGTCAAAATATTTCAACCATTCCACATTGCTGGGAAGAATTTTTGTTCAATATCCTGCTTTTCAAAACATTCCACGTTAGAATTGTACAGAAAAATAGAAAAGGGTTTTTGTGATTAATCCAAAATTTGCGAATAAAATTTTTTATAGAAACAAAATGTATTTTCATGAAGACATTTTGATCAGCACTGTTAAGGTGCCCATAGAAAATGTCATGTCCTATTGTTGTTGTTATTTTTATTATTATTTTTATTATTATTATTATTAGCTAAGCTACAACCAGGGCTCTGTGACGTGCTGAGAGAAGGTTGTGACTAGAACACAGGATGAAAGCAACTGAGTAACTTTATTACAGAACACTCCTTTATATACAAAAACTCAATACAACAGGAAATTTCCTGTTCAAATCCGACACAGCATCGGTTAACAGTTAGCGGTGAGAAAAACATCTATGTTATTTCCGGTTCTTTTTAGTGCGAGGGAGAGTAAAGATGCAAGCATAACATATACACAAAATGAAATGTCGTTACTATGTACGATAGTGTGACACACGGTTGGTACATGGCTCCCCCCCTAAAATTGACGTACTGTACATGTTAACTAGGGCGCCCTGATCTAGAGAGGCGAACTGTAGGCGGGTCATCTGGCAGGAGATAAGCAGGTTTTAGACGATCAATGGAGACCCAGTCTTCTTTGCCACGAATGTTTAGTAGGAATTCTTTTGGACTGCGTCGGATCACAAGGAAAGGGCCCGTGTAGGGGGCCGTTAGCGGTGACTTGCTAGTGTCGTTGCGCAGGAAGACGTGTGTTGCAGAATGCAAGTCTGTCGGTATGTGATACTTTGCTGGGGGCTTGTAAGTCTAGCAGCATGAAGTAAATTTTCCCACGACGTGACGTATGCGTTGCAGATCGTCGGAGGAGGTTGTAGAAGGAAAAAATTCGGCAGGGACGAGCAACGGGTCGCCATACACCATTTCAGCTTCTGAGACATCGAGGGCGTCTTTAGGAGTGGTCCTTAGTCCCAAGAGGACCCAGGGAAGCTGAGTAAAGCAGTTGAAATCCTTGCAGCGGGACATCAAAGCTGCTTTGAGGGTGCGATGGAAACGTTCAACCATTCCATTGGCAGTGAGGTTGTAAGCAGTTGTCTGATGTAGGGTGATGCCCAGGAGATTCACTAATGATGTCCACAATTGATAGGTGAAAGTGGTACCCCTGTCAGAAGTAATATGCTCAGGGATACCAAATTTTGCAATCCATCCTGAGAGTAAGACAGATGTACATGAGGCGGATGTTGCAGTTTATATGGGAATGGCTTCAGGCCAACGAGTGGAGCGGTCGATGGCAGTAAACAGGTAACGATGTCCTTGTGATGTGGGTAGGGGGCCTACAACGTAAACGTGAATGTGGGCTAAACAACGCTGAGGTTGAGGAAAGGTGCCCACTCCTGAATCCGTGTGTCGATGTACTTTGGAGGTTTGGCAAGAAGTACAGGCACGGACCCAATCTTTAGCATCCTTAGAAATGCTGTGCCAAATGAATTTCATCTTAAGCAGCTGTGCAGTAGAACAGCACGAGGGATGTGAAAGGCCTTGAATGAAATCAAACACCTGCCGGCACATGGGAGCAGGAATCCAAGGTCGCGGTCTACCAGTACTGACGTCACAGAGGAGGGTGGTGTTGGAGTCTTCGAGGGGGAAGTCCTCCCAACGGAGGGACGTGCAGGATGTCCTACATGCTTGATACTCAGGATCCTGTCTTTGGGCTTTAGCCAAGGCATTGTAATCCAAATCCCAATTGAACGGCAGCCAACATGTTTCTTGACAGGGCATCGGCAACGGGATTCATTTTCCCAGGGACGTATTGAAGGGTGCAGTTGTATTCAGCCATGGCGGAGAGATGTCGGCTTTGACGGGCAGACCAGGCGTCAGACTGTCGAGTGAAGCCGTGCACCAGAGGCATGTGGTGTGTGCGAATGATGAAGGGCGTACCTTCTAAGAAATGGCGAAAGTGATAGACAGCCAAGTGCACCGCCAGCAATTCGTGATCGAAGGTAGAATAACCCGATTCTGCCTTGGACAGTTTTCTGCTGAAGAAGGCCAATAGGCGGAGCGGACCTCTGACCACCTGCTCGAGTACTGCACCAATAGGGACGTCGCTGGCATCGGTTGAGAGAAAGAGAGGGGCATGTGGGATAGGAAAAGTGAGAGCCGCAGCGGTTGATAGGGCCTTTTTTGTATTGCAGAAGGCCGCTTCTTGAAGGTTACCCCACTTCAGGTCCTTTAGCTTGCCCTTGAGGGAGGCATAGAGGGGAGTAAGAGTGGCGGCAATGGCTGGCAGAAAACTGTGATAATAGTCGATCCTGCCTAAGAATTCCTGCAGAGCTTTGACGGTTGAGGGTGCGGGGAAGTCCTGAACGGCTGCTACCTTCTCAGGGAGGGGATAAACTCCTTCAGGAGTGATGCGGTGCCATAAAAACGACACTTCGTTAGTGCCAAAGATACACTTGTCGTACCGGACTACAAGGCCGTTTTGTTGCAGGCAGTCGAGCACGATGCGTAGGTGACGGAGGTGTTCCTCTTTTGAGGAGGAGAACACAAGTATGTCGTCCACATAACATACACAGAAGGGGAGGTCCCCTAAGATGCCTTCCATGAGACGTTGAAACGTGGCCCCAGCATTACGAAGGCCAAAACAGGAGTAATTGAAGGTGTATGTATCAAACGGAGTGGTGATGGCAGTCTTGGGGATGTCTTCTGGGTTCATAGGCACCTGATAATACCCCTTCAGGAGTTCTGGACGGAAAACTTCCGTGTATGACGTGAGGAGGCGGGCGTAGGCATCCATGGGTGCGCTGATGTGGAGAACGAGGTTGAAGGGGGCGGGTTGAAGAGGTGTCGACAAGTACGAGTCTGCGTTGACCAATCGTCGGTGGGCAACATCGACCAGAAGGTGGAAATGAGAGGATGATTGGCAATGTGACGTCAGCAACGAGAAACTTCCAATTATATTTACTGTTTCCAAGCGATAATGTGATGTTCTCGTAACTATAGGTGGGTATCGTAGATCCGTTGGCAGCTACCAAGTGGACGTCAGCAGACGTAGATAGACTATGTCATGTCCTGAAGAGTTCCCTTGGCAAAAGAGAACGACAACCACCAGTGTCTACCAAAAATCACACGCCCGTTCCTGCATCATGTAAAAAGAAAAGATTAGAAACACGGGAGGCCACCGCCACGAGTGATGGCGTACTTACACGTTTTTTGGCCACTGATAATCCTCGGCACATTTCTTCTCGGTTGCCCCGAATCTGTAGTGGTAGTAGCAAAACTGCGGCGGATGGGAGGTAGTAAGTAGCTGTAGAAGTTGTTGGTTGGGGCGCGAACGAGTGATGGGTGGTGGGTGGCTTTGTTGCCGCTTCGGCACGTCACGGGGTAGGCATATATGTCCTACGGCATTCACGTCAGCTTCGGTTGACGTTGAATAGGAGTCCTCTTCGTCAGGAGTGGAGGCGTTGATTGAGGTCTTAAAGTGGCTGTCCATAAGGGCGTCGGCTTTGGTCATCAAGTCCTTTATGGGTAAATTATCGACATCGGGTATGGCAGCGCGTATAGGTCCGGGTAAACGACGTATCCAAAGGGCACGCAGTAGGTTCACCTCACGAGGAGAGCCGTCTGTGGCAGGTTGCAGGCGAGCAATACTGGTC
>NC_090745.1:8109365-8124365 GCF_036898095.1 Palaemon carinicauda
TATATATATATATATATAATATATATATATATATATATATATATATATATATATATATATATATATATATATATATATATATGTATATATATATACACACACACACACATATATATATATATATATATATATATATATATATATATATATATATATATATATATATATATATATATATATAATATATACATATATGCATATACAGTATATACATACATGTGTTTGTATGAGTATATTGATTTTCATGGAACTTATACACCATCGGTGTCTGATATTTCATCATGTAGTCACCCATCTATGCAATGACCAGATTCAACGTTCTTGAGATTTGCTGATCTTTTTATACATTTTGTGTACAAAATTTTTTATTAGGATTTGTCAGTCACATTTCTTTATTTGTTGTTGTTGTTGTTTAGATACGAAATATAAATAGTTAGCGCATAAATAAACAAAACAAAGAAGTGAATTAGCTTTTTATTACCGTCCTATTGTCTTTTTATAGTCATTTGACTATAGCTCTTCACTTTCTTGATACACATATTCTTATAATGAGGTTAAATATTTACCCTGCATATAAGATTTCAACCGTACAGGTGACAGCCTCTTTAAATCACTATTTTTCTTCACGACTCATAAGTTTAGGCTTAAATCTGTTGTCTCCCCATTACAATTTTAAATTTGCGAAAAACATCAAACAATAAACTTGTCATTTTCATGAGGTTCTTTCCTTTCGAATATGTTTCAGCCGGGAGTAGTTATCGTATTCTTATTATATATATATATATATATATATATATATATATATATATATATATTATATATATATATGTATGTATGTATATATGTGTATATATTATATTTATATATGTATACATACATATATATACATATAGTATATATATATATATACATATATATATATATATATATATATATATATATATATATTATATATATATATATATATATATACAAATATATATATATATACATATATATATATATATATATATATATATATATATATATAGAGAGAGAGAGAGAGAGAGAGAGAGAGAGAGAGAGAGAGAGAGAGAGAGAGAGAGAGAGAGAGAGAGAGAGAGAGAGACGATCGTTGTTATTTTAACCCATGGAAGAGGGCATAATTATACCGAGACGATCTTATAAGAGATATCTTTTTACCGTTGATATTACGGTCACCAACCCGTAAGAGATAATATAAAGCAGAGGAAAAATTAAGGTCTTCTTGTTACTGAAATATGGCTGAGAACCGTAAATTTTTACGGAGAATTTCCGATTAGATTTTTTTTTTTTTTTTTAACTATGCAGTTTTCACTTGGGTAGGATTGGCTGTGGAATGCTATGTCGAGATAAAGGACCACAATTCAGATTTCAATAAATATTCATCAAACGCTGATGAGTAAAGCTGCAAGTTATAGATTTAGATTGGGAATTAAAAACACTCGGAATTATTATTATTATTATTATTATTATTATTATTATTATTATTATTATTATTATTATTATTACTTGCTAAGCTACAACCCTAGTTTGAAAGGTAGGAGGCTATAAGCCTAGGGGTCCCAACTGGGAAAATAGCCCAGTGAGGAAAGGAAACAAGGAAAATTAGAATATTTTAAGAACAGTAGCAGTATTAAAATAAACTTTTCCTATGTAAAAAATTAGAAACTTTAACAAAACAAGAGGAAGATGAATTAGATAGAATAATGTGCCCAAGTGTACCCTCAAGCAAGAGAACTCAGCCGCAAGACAGTGGAAAACCATGGTACAGAGGCTATGGTACTACCCAAGACTAGAGAACATTGGTTTGATTTTGGAGTGTCCTTCTCCTAGAAGAGCTGCTTACCATACCTAAAGAGCTAAAGAATTTCTTCTACCCTTACCAAGGGGAAAGTAGCCACTGGAATTGATCTCTGAAGAAAGACATGAGAGTTTCTCTATAGAAGTAAAATACTTGGTGAGACACGAGGCTTCCTGGTAACTCGATCTGGAAGAAGAATCAATTTTGTAGAACCATTTTCACAAAGGAATAAGACTACGAGGAGTTTGTCATGTCTTAGTAAGCTTATTTCTATTAAGTTTTACCGGACTACAAGTTAAGAATACAGGATTTTAGTGACGCTCCTTGTAGCCAGAAGAAAAGGACAGATCATTAAACGGAAGAAGAGTGATTTAAAGTTAGTGCAGTCTTACTTATTAAAGCTCAAAAGGTCTTAAGTCACCATTAGCAATCTTATTAG
The DNA here is from genome assembly GCF_036898095.1 of Palaemon carinicauda. Lineage (NCBI taxonomy): Eukaryota > Metazoa > Arthropoda > Malacostraca > Decapoda > Palaemonidae > Palaemon > Palaemon carinicauda. The sequence goes on from NC_090745.1 coordinate 8,111,627, forward strand.
CGAAGAGCTTCACTGACGGACGCAAGTGTCAACGTAAAACTTCCCTTTAACATCAGTTGATTCCAAGGAAAGTTTCTCGATTATTTTAGTGCACAGTTCAAGTTGAGTTGATTCTATGTATTTTCTAATTTAGGTTGACAATAGAGAACAAATGTATTTTATGCTGCGATTTACATACATACATACATACTGTATATATAGTAAAAGAACATGCCATCGCTATTTATGAAATGAAGCGTTAACATCTCTCCTATATAATAAAGAACAACTCTCTCTCTCTCTCTCTCTCTCTCTCTCTCTCTCTCTCTCTCTCTCTCTCTCTCTCTCTCTCTCTCTCTCTCTCTCTCTCTCTCTCTCTCTCTCTCTCTATATATATATATATATATATATATATATATATATATATATATATATATATATATATATATATATATATTTACGGTCACGCTTCGCTTAGAGGGGGAGGAAGTAGTCATACCGTGATGAGGGAGGGCACCTCAAGTGGAAATGGGGAGTGAGTGAGAAGGGTTGAATCTGTGTGCTTGTGCATATCTATCTAAATATTTAGCCGTCATTGTTTACGGGTCGCGTACACTAGTTTTTATTATATTGTATATTGTTTCAAGTATTGGGTGTATTTGTATATCCTGATGATTCCAAGGGAAAGAGAATGATTCAAAGTTTATTCTCCTATCATATCGACAATGACAACTCATACCTTGCATATGTAATGAGTTTGAAATATACATACAAAGCCTCACAATTGGGGAAAGCTAAACTCACATACAAGCGCTCTACAACTCTGTAATTACTTTGCTCAACTTCCAACTTACAACAATTGTTTCCTCCGAGATTGAATGAAAATCTCGATAATTTACCAAAGACTTCCAAAGTGTGGAGTGTATAATGTGAATGAACTTACTATAGCATTTAGAGTAATGGTTTTGCCTTCAGTCTCTTGCCCTACATATTATTTTTTGCGAAACATGATTTTGATACTTTTAAATTTTTGGTAATGTTATCATCATCATCATCATCATCATCTCTTACGTATATGGACGCAAAGGACTCGGACAGATTTCGCCAGTCGTCTCTGTCTTGGACTTTTTAGTCAATACTTCTTCATTCATCATCTCTCACTTCCCGTTTCATAGTCCTCATCCATGTAGGCCTGGGTCTTCCAACTCTTCTATTACATTGTGGAGCCCAGTTAAATGTTTGGTGAACTAATCTCTTGGGTAGTTAAAATTTAATTATTTCTTTACCGAAGAGGATCTTGTCCAACAAATTATTTTTCCTTTTTTGCAAAACAATTTTCATACTTTTTTATTTTTTTTTTAATGTTAAGATTTAAAGATTTCCTTGCTAAATAGAATATAATTTATCAAGACAAGAAAATCGAGATCAAAGTTTAATTTTTTTTATTTGCGAGAATAGAACATTTTCACTTGAAATAGAAGTAAACCGGAATTCAAATGGCAAAGAGCAGATAAATGATATTAGGAAGCAAATGATAAAACTTATATATTAAAAAGTGACAGACCTCTTGACGTTATGTTAAAAACCACATTAAGTAGCGAACATCAAAGTCCATTGATTCTCAGCTTGATTACAAAAAGATTATACCAATTCGTAGGTTTATGAGTTCACACAGGAATGAGTGTATGCTTAAATGCATAGTTTATTTATTTCCTTATTTCCTTTCTTCACTGGGCTACTTTTCCCTGTTGGAGATCTTGGGGTTACAACATCCTGTTTTTCCAACTAGGGCTGTAGCTCGGTTAGTAATAATAATCTATCTATTTACAAAGACACTTCCCCCAATTTTGTTGGGTAGCCGACATCAAAATAGGAACTAAAGGGGACTTTTCTTCTCTTCGCTCCTCCCAGCTAGACAAGGGATGGGATTGAGCTGAGTTTGGCTGGTACTGCCAAATAATAATAATAATATTAATGATAATAATAATAATAACACATTTTAGGATTGTGTAATTAACGAATTTGTCTACATAGTATCAATCCCTTTAAACGACTTCAAAAGGTTACTTTGCTTCGCCTCGCTCCTCCCAGCCTGACGAGGGATAAAGCCGAGTTTGGCTGGTACTGCCAAATAATAATAATAATAATAATAATAATAATAATAATAATAATAATAATAATAATAATAATAATAATAATAATAACAATAATAATAATAATTTTTCTGGAATGTGTAATTAACGAATTTGTCTACATAGCGTCAATCACTTTAAACGACTTCTGTGACCTAAGGTAAAGGGAATATGACCTTGAAGGAAGCTTCCATCTGCTGCTGGCCGCAATTTAAAGTCTATCTCGATTCCAATCAGGATAATGTTCCTGGAGTGATTGGCGAGGTCTTGGGGTATTTCGTAGGGGAATCTTCCTCGGATTCCACCCAAGAGCCAAATAGATGAGAAGGGCGAGGAATGCCTGAGGTCAGTTGCGTAAAGTCTGGGTGTTAGTGAGCAAATAGCTGTACACAGTTCGATACCCGGCAGGATGTAATGATAGACAAGGCGTTGGTAATCAAGGGGGAAATAGGGAAGAGCAAAGGGAATAAGAAAAAAAAGAGGGAAAAGCAAATAAAAAAAAAAGTGATTGAAAAGGAGGAACAGATCTTTTTCGCAGCACCCCTTTCAAAACCGTAAAACCCATTCAAAAAGTTACCTGCTACTCGGTAAAAAGTAAAATAGGAGAGGAAAGAAAGACGAAAAAGAATAAGGAAAAATTTATTTCCCTTCATTTCTTTTCTTTCAAAACTAATCCCTTTCTTTTAAAGCTAATCCTTTGGTTTCAAAGTCAACATTTTCCATCCAAATCCCCTGAAAAATCCAATCCTCAATATTATTATGTTTAGGGAGTAGTCAGATGCATCAACCTAAACAAACCACAAAAAGCGATAGATATTCCAAAGGTGTAAAACAAACGAAATGGAAATTGAAGTTTCTCTTGAATAATAGATGAAAAGAAAACGATTAGGTCAATAATTGCTTGCTTTTAGATTGCCTGGCCATTGCGGCCAAGCATGGGCTCCTGCAACTCTGTCAATCTGTTAATGCGTTATGTATATATATATATATATATATATATATATATATATATATATATATATATATATATATATATATATATATATATATATATATATATATATATATATATATATACATGCGAATGTGTGTGTATATGTGTCGTGCTCGTGATTATAGTTTGCGTGTGGTAACTTGTTGTTGAAGGAGAGAGAGAGAGAGAGAGAGAGAGAGAGAGAGAGAGAGAGAGAGAGAGAGAGAGAGAGAGAGAATGTTCCCTAAACTCATCATCATCATTCATTACCGTCAAACTTTAAACCAACCGAATGAAATCCGCACCTAATTTGTTCAAGTATAGTTCGACATAAATCTGGAATATGGCGAGGATCCTTTGGAATATCAGGAACCGAGATGAAGCAAACTTCATTAAATGAACCGGCATCTGCCCCCTGAGTCAGAGAGTTATTCCAGGCTTGGAATCCGGAATCAAAAGGTTTAATTTGCGATGTTCTTCATTGCTTATAATGTTAGGAGGTTCCTCAGCGAAATTATGTACTGCCAAGATTAAATGAAAGTTGCTTCTGAGACTCGGAGGTTGTTGAAAACAGGAATAGAATCTTCTTACCTAATAGAGAACGTCATCGTTTGGCTTTTGCTGATTAATAAGAATTTGGACAGTGATTCATTGGAAGAGAGATCAAAGACACGGGAGTTTGTCGATTAGTTTTCTTTTGAACTTATAGATAGACGAACGCATGAAAACTGGAAAGATTTTTTCTAGTCTTCGGTAGTACTAGAGCCTCTGCACCATGGTCTTCCACTGTTTTGGGGTAGAGTTCGCTTGCTTGAGGGTACACTATTCTATCATATTTCTCTTCATCTGGTTTTCTTTCGAAGTTTTAAAATTTCATATATGATAGATCTATTTTAATGTTGTTACTCTTCTTAAAAGATTTTATTCTAGTTGTTAATTACTTCTCAAGTAGTTTATTTATTGCCTTGTTTCTATTCTTCAATGGGTTATTTTTCTCTTTTGGAGCACTTAGGGCTTATAGCATCCTACTTTTGTAACTATGGTTGTAGCTTAGCTAATAATAATAATAATAATAATAATAATAATGATGATGATGATGATGATAAAAGTTATTGGCTTGGAAGTTATCTTGTGCTGGAAGAGAAATCAATGGACAAAATTTTTATTTCTGCTGATTATCGCATCTTCATTATTTGACTTTGTGTGTAGCCTAATATCTTTGGGATTTCCTCAATAAGATTCTACAAAACTTTTTCCTTTTCACCCGAACTTCGTTTCAGAAGTTTTTCTGTGGTATTCATTTCTCTTTCCATGATCATTTCATCATCTCTTACTGGTTCGGTATTTATTAGATTATATTCATCGCATTATCTTATTTTCTTTAATTCTTCTCTATTCTATTGTCTACTTTTTCCTTCTTTCTGGTGAAGGCGGCGAATACAAAGAGCCAGTAAGATGTAAAGCATAGGAAATAGGTAGAAAAACCTATTAACATCACTAGAAATATGGAAAACAGATGTTAGACCATTAATACCAAGAGATATTACAAGTCTAAATCTAAGGTTAGATACATTTGCCAAGATAAAAGTGAAAATAGAAGCACCAGTTTTATTCTTTAATTAATTTATCTTAGATAGTTTTGAGACCTTGAAAGATCTATAATGGTCATCCCAATATAATCTTATTTCCCACCGTTATCCCTACTTTCCTCTTGGTAAGGGTAGAAGAGACTCTTTAGCTATGGTAAGCAGCTCTTCTAGGAGAAGGACACTCCAAAATCAAACCATTGTTCTCTAGTCTTGGGTAGTGCCATAGCCTCTGTACCATGGTCTTCCATTGTCTTGGGTTAGAGTTCTCTTGCTTGAGGGTACACTCGGGCTCACTGTTCTATTTTGTTTCTCTTCCTCTTGTTTTGTTAAAGTTTTCATAGTTTATAAAGGAAATATTTATTTAAATGTCATTGTTCTTAAAATATATTATTTTTTCTTGTTTTCATTCCTCGCTGGGCTATTTTCCTTGTTGGGGCCCCTGGGCTTATAGCATCTTGCTTTTCCAACTAGGGTTGTAGCTTAGCAAGTAAAAAAAAAAAAGAAAAATAAAGGGGTCGGTTGCCTTATACGCCCTCTCCAAGGCCTTCTATCAAATGCATCCTCTTCTTTCCATATTAACCTTCACCTTACCTCGCCAAGCTATCCAACTATCTGCCTCCCTTTTGATCTCCCCCTCCTTAACAGGTTCCTCCCAAGGCCTCCTCACTCTCTCTCCGCCATCCGTTCTCAACACATGCCCACACCATCTCAGTCGTGACACTCTTATCGCCACTCTAATAATTACTACGCCTGCTATCATTTTTATTTCTTCTCTTTCCAATCTTGTTGTTTTAATCAATAATTCGTGAATTTATCGAATAAGGTGAGAAAATAGGTGGATGATGCACCCAACCTAGAACATTTATTGATATGTAAAGCTCATTTATAATGCTTATATATTCAATCATACTTTATCATTTATTTTTTTTATATCAGAAGATTTGTAATAAAATCATACGACTGTGTTTGGCAATAATTCCAGCATTCGAGAATTTTTCATTTTGCCTTTCCCCTGGATTTCCAAACTTGACGTCATAGACATTTGTCAGCCATGCAGAGGCTTTATCTTTTTCATCTCTGCCTTTTGAAAAGGATTCGTCCACACCTCGATGACCAATGGAAAGTCATTATCATAACGCTTCCCATTCTGTTGATTCCAGACTTTGAAAACTGGAAGGAATCTGGAATTATTATTTTTTTTTCTTTTTACAGAACTGGGTTTCTTTTTCCCGAGGGTATAATTTGTTTGTTTTATGCTACTATAGATTTAGGTCCATATTTTGATCAAATTGTGGGAGGTGTTTATATATATATATATATATATATATATATATATATATATATATATATATATATATGTATGTATATATATACTGTATATATATATATATATATATATATATATATATATATATATATATATATATATATATATATATATATATATATATATATATATATATATATATAAACACACCTTTTCCGAGTGGGGATACCTTTGACGTAATGAAAGGTTTGCGTAATGCCATGACCAGCAAAGCTGCATCTTGCTTTTACAACTAGGGTTATAGCTTAGCTTGTAATAATGATAATATTGATGATGATAATAATAGTCAGGGCCAACTATACTAGATTAGTTTGCTGTGAACGACCGGACGAAAATCTCCCACCATCACCAATCCGCAGTTGGCCAGCGTGATGATGAAAACTGGCCAAGCCCAAGACCAAAATTAACATGTCTGAGGCCTTCATCCTGCAGTGGACTAGAAACGGCTGTATATGTTGTTGTTGTTGTTGTGTATATATATATATATATATATATATATATATATATATATATATATATATATATTTATATATATACTGTATATATATATATGTATATATATATTCATATATATACTGTATATATATATATATATATATATATATATATATATATATATATATATATATATATATATATATATACATGCATGCATACATACATACATACATACATACATACATACTGTATATATGTGCATATATTTCTCTATTTTTTTCTTTAATTGACTTCAGTAACGTTAGATCTCATTTGGTCACGAATTTCTTTTTAGCAAGAGCTATCAGAGATTTCTCCCCTCGGCCAAAAGTTAATTTGTTTTGACGTTATTTTTAAAATGGCGGAAAATGCAAATCCGGATCTTGATATCCGGATCCGGATCATCTCCAGAATTTAATAGGGTCGTCCATGATCTAAGATCTGTCTGTGGTGAGAATTTTGTCAAAATCTGTCGAGTAGTTTTGACGTAATCCTGTCCACAGACAGACAAATAAACAGACTCTATCGCTTGACCTTTTTGGTGGAGGCAATTAGACAATGAACTGTGATTACATCTTTACTTGAGATAAATTAGTTTTTTTTTAGCAGAGGAACTTTTCTAGTTTTCTGTCAAGGATGTCTTTTGCAGAAAAAAAGATTCTCATTGTTTCATAACAAATTTATTTTCAAATTCCACTTTTTTCTTTATATAATTCGTTCTTGCTGGATGATCTCTGTATTTCGTTTGATTAAAATTACATTTTCTTATCTATTCTGACATAAAACTCAGTATTTAATAAAGTCGAGAATTTGTTTTTTTCGTATTTTATTCCAAAAATGTTAACTTCAGAATTTTTATTACTATCAAGGGATATGTAATTTAAGGTTTTTTTTTTTTTTAGCTATCTCGGAATTAACAAGGATTAAATTATTTAGTCTTTTCCAAAATTGCAAAGTGTAAAAAGCCAACGCATGCAGGAAAGTCCTGAGCATTTTTTTTTTATTTTACTTTTGAAGTTATCAGACATAACATTTGAAAATTCTGTTATTTTTCGCTCTATTTTAAGTAAAAGAAAAAGTGTTTTAAATTATTATACACTAGTGTACGCGACCCGTCAAAAATGACGGCCAAGTATTTAGGAATATATGCACACATAAGCACCTGTGTATGATTGGAAATTTTATATATATATGTATATATATATATATATATATATATATATATATATATATATATATATATATATATATATATATATATACAGTATATATATATCACTCAAAGCTGTATAATACCTTTCTAAAGTAGATCGGGCGTTCGGTAGAGTGCATACCCTTGTCTATATCATGTTGTATATCACAAGATAGGTAGATAAACTATCCACATTTTGTCCATAGTTTAAAGCAAATAAGATAAAAGTTGACCACGATATAGGAAAAATACTCTTTTAACCTTTTCGGGATCTTGACCTTTGACCTAATCACTCCCTATATCTATTCAAATTGTTTTTGGATCATGACCAAACATCTCACCGCATTTTCTTGAGGTTTGATCAAATAGTTTTTGAGTTAGCCAATCATAAACAAATAAACATAAATAAATTAATACACGTCTATTAAAACAACCTTTGCAACGAATTTGGTTAACGTAATAAACTCGTACTTCTCAGTAAAGTCTGAATTGAGTTGAAAGGCAAACATACGACCATTTAGCTAAGCTCCTCCAGGTTCATAACTGCAACGCATCAAAGGGAAAATAAGAAAAGAATTGACGAACGAAAAAAAGAGGAAAATAATTTCACGAGCAATTTTCTCCTTTGGTTCCTTTTCCGTTGTACTTGTAACCTACTAACATGTTATGGTTAATCATTTTTATCTTGAAGTTCAGGTACTTTTTCAACCGACTTTGAAAGGGATTTTCATGTCCACTCAGTCTCTTGAATCTAGATAATATTCGGATGAATTCTGATCAGTTAGAAGTTTCTTGACCAGAATACGGATTTCGAAAGGAGGTAGAAATTCCATAGAATAAGTCGATAGAATATATAAATGGAAAACTTGACCTCTCATAAGAAGATGGGGTTTCTATTTGGTTTTCATTGTTTGGCACTAAAGGTAGATTTTATTAAGTCATTATAATGATGGAAGTAAACAATGCAGTTTCCCCTAACATTATCGATCGTAATTGTTAATGTGTTATGATGCAAGTGAAGTATTTTTAGTGTATGTTATGCTGTTAGTGAAGTGAGCATAGTAAATCTCATTATAAAGTAAGTGTTCATGAATTTCATGATATAACAAAAGTGTTTGTAGTGAATTTTATGGTAGAAGTTGGGCGATTTTAGTTCAAAACAGATTAGGCTATGTTTTATATATCCAGTCAAAATTTCCAAAGATCTTATGAGCAACTGAATGTGCTGGTGAAAAAGTTAAGGATAGTTAGTAAAAAAAGAAAAAAAATATCCCGGCACATTTATTCCACTTAGTCCACAAGAATGCATTTATTATATATTTAGGTTTAAAATTGAAAATCTCAAGTTCATAGCTGAATATATAATACTTATGATTGTTCAATATCCTGTTCTAATTTCCTGCGGTGAAATGTCAAGAGACCGAAGTTCTTTAAAAAAAAAACATTGTATTTTAAATTGAAAGTATTACAAACTTTACTTTTCTATCCTTTTATGATACTCATATATATATTTAGATTACGTCATATACTCTCAGGTTTTTATTTCTAGATTACATGATATACTCTGCGGTTTTAAAAGATAAACGTAACAGAAAGGTTGTGGTGGTCTGAGTGGTAATGTCCCTGACTGTCGATCGCCAGACTGGGGTTCGAGTCCCGCTCGAACTGGTTAGTCCTTTGGTCTCTGCAACCTCACCATCCTTGTGAGATAATGATGGGGGGTTTCGTGGAGCCTATAGGTCTATCTGCTGAATCATCAGCAGCCAACCCTGGTTCTAGCTTGGGTGGAGAGGGGCCTTGGGCGCTGATCATATATAATATGGTCAGTCTCTAGGGCATTGTCCTGTTTGATAGAACAATTTCAATGTCCCTTGCCTTTGCCATTCATGAACGGCTTTTCAAACCCTTTATAAAACAGGGATTTTGAGGAAAGGATGAGGCTCTGGGAAATTGATGGAATGAAAGACTGTCTTCACCTTTATTGACGCTCTAGAAAAACATCAATTTACGCAACAGTCAATGCATTCGTATAGTTAACCTGTCACTGCATCATACTCTTATTTTGGTTAGTCTGATTAGCAACGATGTTGCTATCAATTCTTCTCACATGACCAAACCATCTCAAAATCCTCATATATTCCATCTAGTTTTTTGCCACCTCTGCGTCACACCGTGTTGCTTAACCTACCAGCTGCTCGTGCACCAATAATGGCACAGTAATTCTTCTTCAAAGACTACAGCAATTATGTCTCATTTGTAACTTGACGTATATTTCTCTGAAGGAAAGTTGTTCTGGTATCACTTTTATATATTTCTCAGTGATTTCCACAGACAACACAAGTCTCTTATATATAATATATAAATGTATGTATATATATATATATATATATATATATATATATATATATATATATATATATATATATATATATGTGTGTGTGTGTGTATAAATCAACAACAAATAGTCCTTTCTAGTCCACTGCAGGACAAAAGCCTCAGACACATCCTTGGTAATGTCTGGGGTTTAGCCATTTTCATCACTACACTGGCCACATTAGATTGGTGATGATGGGAGACTTTAGTCTTATCGCTCACAGCAAACCAACCTAGTACAGATGTACCTGACTAGTACAGCTGTGCTGATCATGGCGATACAGAAACCCTTTCACCAAGTTAAGGTCCCACTCAGAAAGGGTCCATATATATATATATATATATATATATAATATATATATATATATATATATATATATATATATATATATATATATATATATATATATATATATATATTTGTGTGAGTGAGTTAGTGTGTCAAAGTAAGAGAGAGAGAGAGAGAGAGAGAGAGAGAGAGAGAGAGGAGAGAGAGAGAGAGAGAGAGAGAGAGAGAGAGAGAGAGTTTTAGGTAATGTTTATCACGACATAAAAGTCTCTTTCGTAATACACCAGAATATCTATTAATTGAAGTCTTGGAAAACCTCATTACTGAAAGCCATCTTCTTTGCCGTTACGAAATCTATTTTCCGACTCGACTCTTCTGTCAAGAAAACTCCTCACTGTAGTGCGGTATGAAAAGATCCTTTCTCAGCATTCTTAGTTCTGAGCAATACATCTTGCACTAGTAGCGGAAAATTCTCCGTAATTATAAGAATAATAAGCGAAAGAAATATATCGACGTTCTACTTTCGAAATACAGTAATATCTGTTCAGAATGTTGAAAGTTTTAGATGGAATGCATTGAGAAAAGGATCACTGGAATATCTGTCATGGAATTTAGCCCGGAAATGACAAAATATTTCAAAATAATTTTTCATATCTGATGTTATTGGATACGATGTTTATTTTCAGTTTAAGGTTAATACAAATTGAGAAACGTTGCATCATAAAAGAAAAGAAAATATTAGAGTGAAATTGCTATGCTTAGATAAGAGGTTGTATCAGGCCATGGTCACCATTGCTTAATTAAATCATGAAGTCTCATCTAGGACCTCATAATGAAGTCTCATTTAGGACCTCATAATGAAGTCTCAATTTGAACCTCATAATGAAATCTCATTTAGGACCTCATAATGAAGTTTCATCTAGGACCTCATAATTGAAGTCTCATCTAGGACCTCATAATGAAGTCTCAATTTGAACCTCATAATGAAATCTCATTTAGGACCTCATAATGAAGTCTCATCTAGGACCTCATAATGAAGTCTCATATAGGACCTCATAATGAAGTCTCAATTTGAACCTCATAATGAAATCTCATTTAGGACCTCATAATGAAGTCTCATCTAGGACCTCATAATGAAGTCTCATCTAGGACCTCATAATGAAGTCTCATTTAGGACCTCATAATGAAGTCTCAATTTGAACCTCATAATGAAATCTCATTTAGGACCTCATAATAAAGTCTCATCTAGGACCTCATAATGAAGTCTCATCTAGGACCTCATAATGAAGTCTCATCTAGGACCTCATAATGAAGTCTCAATTTGAACCTCATAATGAAGTCTCATTTAGGACCTCATAAGGAAATCTCATAGATTATAGGGGAAAACTGCAAATATAACTGCTTGTAAATAATCATTCACTTTGACTTAACCTGGAGTAACCCCTTTTGCACCAAGCTGAGATAATTAATGAATTGATAGTTAACGGCAATATCAAACACCGTAAAGAGATAAAATAAGATTTCTGTTTGTCCTTTGTCTTTGGTAAGATACCCAAGGTCCTTTAAATACCTTTGGGATACCATGTAAATACCGTTACCAAAACACGACCTCCCGGGGGTCGTCATGGAAATAGTCTCTTAAGCCTTTTTTATTTATTTCAGGGACGACTGTACTTTATTCTAAAAACCAAAACCAATATTTAATTACAAATGCTGTAAGATTACAATACACAATGTCAAATGATTTTGCTTATGTAAGGTTAATGTATTTACAGCATTTTCTAGGTTCAATTTGTTATCTGTCAGTTTTGTGTTTAAATTAGCGATGGAAAATAGTTCAGTACTTGATTCTATAGAGCTATTTTTCGGTTGCTAATTCATTTCATCCCTGAAACTCGATAAATCTTATGACTTGGGTTGATAGTTAACTTCAGTATCTGATAATATTTCTTTTACGGTCGTAGTAATGATATTATTGTGTGTAAATAAACTATACTCGACGCGAGATATGGAGGATGGTGTATGGCACCTTGTTTTAAATAGATTCCCCCTCTGTTGCCATGTGTACACAGATCACTGGTCCGCTCTCCAACCAATCCTCCTTGCTATCTATTTCTATATTTTTTCCTCTCTGTTTCTGTATAGATTGGTGTATTTCCTAAATTCTCTCTCTCTCTCCTCTCTCTCTCTCTCCTCTCTCTCTCTCTCTCTCTCTCCTCTCTCTCTCTCATCCTCTCTCTCTCTCTCTCTCTCTTCTCTCTCTCTCCTCTCTCTCTCTCTCTCTCTCTCCTCTCTCTCTCTCTCTCTCTCTCTACCATTTCTTCCAAGAAGTACTTGGCGAAGAAGGTGGCCATTTGGAGAGCTTGAAGTAGGGGAACTGTCCATCGTGAGAGTGTGCCTTACAAAGT
>NC_090745.1:8129365-8139365 GCF_036898095.1 Palaemon carinicauda
CCAATCAGCGTGGTGATGTAATGGCCAAACTCAATACATGAATAAAGACATTAAACTAGATAGCAGTCACCAATTTACACTCGTTATGGCGATACGGTTAAAAGGTTCATGTACCGCCATGATCAGCAAAACTTTACTAGTCAGGGCCACCCATACTATGTTGGGTTGCTGTGAGTGATCAGACTAAAGTCTCTCACCATCACTAATCTTCAGTGGCCAGCGTGGTGATGAAATGGCTAAACTCCTGACATGAATAAAGACATGTCTGAGGCCTTTGTCTTGCAGTGGACTAGAAACAGCTGCATTTGTTGTTGTTGTTGATATAAGTTTAATATAACTGGACGTGATTTAACTCTGACGAACGTATAAAAACTTTGATGTATAGCCTAACTTTAGCAATTTAATTAAAATGGGATGGAAACTCAAATAGAATGAAATCTAAAGACTCATCTGGAATTCCATTGTTATGCCAATTTTAAACCGATGCCGTTTTATTCCCGTCCTCGGATATGGTTTCATTTTCAAATTCCCAAATATTGGGAGCATATCATATTTTATTAATCTTGCTCAATCTCCCTGTTTCTAAACCTCTGGTACAACCATTTTCTATTTGTTCGCATGGGAGAAAAGCTGACAAAAAAAATAAAAAAAAAGATAAAAAACACCCGCTGACGGAGACAATTATTATTATTATTATTATTATTATTATTATTATTATTTTCATCGTTATTATTATTATTATTATCATCATTATTATTATTTAAGCTACAACCCTAGTTGGAAAAGCAGGATGCTATGAGCCCAAGGGCGGAAACAAGTAAACTGCAAAAGTAATGAACAATTAAAATAAAACATTTTAAAAACAGTAAAATTAAAATAGATCTTTCATATATAAAAGAGGCTTATGTCAGCCTGTTCAACATATAAACATCACATACTTATCGTATTTTTTGCTGTGCTGACTGACCTAACAGACCCAACAGACCGAGTAGTCATACGTTTGGCAATGCCACTCAGCGTGATAGGCAAAAAGAGATATATATATATATATATATATATATATATATATATATATATATATATATATATATATATATATATATATATATATATATATATATACACACACACAGTATATACATATATATGTATGTATATATATATACATATATATATATATATATATATATATATATATATATATATATATATATATATATATGTATGTATGTATATCGAGATATTTGCTCGTTTGAAATAAAAAAAATTGAAATGGATTGAAGAGAAAGGGATGTGCAGAAAAAAGAAAAAATCAAATAAATATTGGAAGGATTCTTGTTAGCTATGGCTGTATTTCAGACGGGAGGGAGCAGTTGAATGTAAATAGTGAAAGGGGGAATAGAAAGTAGGACGTAGAGTAGATTGGAAACTGGGTGAGGAAATGGTCAAGATAAAATGTGATAGTTGTGAGGAAGGAAACGCGATGGGAAAAGAGGCCAAAGCTGAAGTTTGTGCACCATCTGATTATGGTCCAGAGGATGAGAAGACGCTCAAGGTGGATGGAGATGGGAGAAGATTATCTTATCTCTGGTGGAGTAGAGTCTGTGGATAAAGAGAGGAAAAGGGGGAAGAGTAAAGAACAAGGGACGAGGGAAGGAGAGGGAAAAATATAATTGGCACTGTGATCGAATTTAAACTCTCTCTCTCTCTCTCTCTCTCTCTCTCTCTCTCTCTCTCTCTCTCTCTCTCTCTCCTCTCTCTCTCTCTCTCTCTCTCAACGTTCAAACGCTCTACCCAAGAGCAAATGGAGTCTCCCTAGATGGACTAAAAAGTCTTTGAGACATCCAAAATCATTATAACTCTCTCTCACTCTCTCTCTCTCTCTCTCTCTCTCTCTCTCTCTCTCTCTCTCTCTCTCTCTCTCTCTCTCTCTCTCTCTCTCTCTCTCTATGCAAATAACATGGTGTCTTTAGAGAACGTGCGTCAGCATATTATGTGAAGGTTAGTATGTTGCATAGATTTTAAACAAAAAACGAAATGATCAAATATCATATATATGTAAGGTATTTATTTCCTGTTTTTTTTTTTTAACTATTTTTTTATGTATACTATATATGTAGTAGAGAAAAGGCACAAGAAATATTATTATTATTATTATTATTATTATTATTATTATTATTATTATTATTATTATTATTATTATTATTATTATTATTATTATTATTACATTTTAAAAGAAAATAAACCATTAGTTTTATCTCCCACTGAATCAAGATGACAAATAATATTCTGCATCAAAACAGAAAGAAAAACTGTTGGTAATATTGACTCTCTGCCGGACCCTCGCATTGCGACATTAAACAGCGAATTTCAAAATTCTTTTGTTTACAAATCCCTCGTCCATGAAGGGCTGATGAATCGCTAAAGGATTTTCATGTTTGTGTAAATATGTTTCTTAAAAAAGAAAATGATTCACTTTTTCATATCACTTTCAAGTATGCTTAGGGATCATCGAATGCTCTTTTCGATTTAGATATGCTCTTCAGTTTGGTCATGTTTTTCTGTTTGCATTGCGAGTTAAGATAATGGTGGATGGAAGTTTGTGGTTTTTATAGTTGTTTGCAGTTTATTCACTTTTATTGCAATAAATTATCTGTCACGCTTGAAAGAATTCAGACTGTAGTGTCGTTACCAATGCAGGGTAATGTACAGTTGGACACAGGAATTCCTGGCACACCTCGGTCTTGGGGAGTGCACCATGTCACACCATAACTTCTAGGCGGGTTCATGTGTATAGCCCATTCCATCAGTCTGCCATCTCTTCTTATACTCTCTGTTTGGTTACTCTTCACGCGATGTGTGTCAGGAATTCCTGTGTACAACTGTACTAGGGAGATTGTGAGATATGGTGGGTTTTACAAGGATCCTGGAAGAGGTTGTACTCTTAGCCTGAGCTCTGTAAAGTAATGCCTGAAAATTGCTATAAGAAAAAGGGAAAGCTTTTGGCATCTGACATTATCACATACTTCAATCTATTTTCCCAAACAGAATTCAACGATGTTCAAGCGAAAAGCAGATGCAGAATCAGAGATTTGATGATACTATAAATGAAGCCAAAATTTTACGTATATGTGGTACTTTGTTCACACAGTATAGAATTAAAGTTCGGTATGCGAGTGCCCCCCCCCCCCTCCCACCCAGCTCCGTCCTAAAGAAGAGAGTTTTAAAAGACCCATGAAAGTAGGGCGTAGGTATGTCTCTACTTAGCGTCATTATTTGAATTTTTAAATAATAGATTATCAAGATTAGTTGATGAATGGTACTATACTGAGTATAGAAATGTAATATCTGGTGTTCCTAAGGATAGTGTTCTCGGCCCATAACTTTTCATATTATATACGCATGATTTGTGGTTTGGTCTAGAAAACAAGCTCGTTGCAGATACAGGTAATGCTAGTCTCTTTGCAATCTATTGTGAAAAATATAATAATCCTTTCAGCCCAAAATAATTTTATTGTAGAATTGTGGATGTTGATTTTATTACTTATTAAATTCTACTTTGTAATTGATACTTTGAATACTTCGGCCGTAATTGATATTCTTGTCTTGTGAAAGAAAAAAAAATAATTGTATTTATAAAGTTTGGATTTTGCTTTATGTGAAGAGAAGGAATTGTAGCCAAAGGGTCAGGATGTTCAACCACAGTGCGATTAGCTTTCAAACCTGGAAACTATTAGCCCGCAATATTGTTTGCGTATTTGCCACAATCCAGTCACAAATCAAAATAATTTGAATTAGATGTCTAAACTTGCTTGTGACAGAATGTTCAAGCACAGCCTGTCATTGAGCTAATATAGTCGAAATAAAGTTGCAAAACCTTTAGAATAAAAATAACATTTTTAATGTGAAGAAAATCAATATCTTAAAGAAAGTTTTAATACAGCCATGACTAGATTGGGGAATGGTCCTCCTTAATGGGGCAGTTGAATCAGTGGAACTTGAAAAGTTCCAACTTGCAGCGAATGTTTTTGTAATAAACAGGCTGACATAATTCTCACTTTATAAGAGTATATGTGATAGATCGATTTTAACGTCGTTGCCTTTCTTAAAACATTTTAAATTAATTGTTCATTACTTCTCTTTTAGTTTATTTATATCCTTTTCTCGCCGGGTGGTTTTCCTCGTTGGAGCCCTTGGGCTTATAGCATCCTGCTTTTCCAAATAGGATTGTAGCTTAGCTAGCACTAATGATAACAATATTAAGCTAAATTTCCCATATCTACCACAGAGTTTATATGTATATTAATATAAGTATATAGATTATTTTTGTTTTGATGGTGCACCAGATCAGTAACTTAATAGTGATATTGGATGCCTTTTCCTCATCTGTTTCATAATGTATTTCCCTGAACATTCTATGTCTTGTGATGCAAACGTCCTTTATTTCATTTTGAACTTTTACTTAGCATCGAATTTCTCTTTTATCTCCCTTTACCTTAAATCCAGCCACATACCTGAATTGGAAATCTTTAATTACATGAACTGGGAATGTGCAATTACCTGAATTGGGAATCTTTAATTACATGAACTGGGAATGTGTAATTACCTGAATTGGGAATCTTTAATTACATGAACTGGGAATGTGTAATTACCTGAATTGGGAATCTGTAACTACATGAACTGGGAATCTGTAATTACCTGAATTAGGAATCTGTAATTAGATGAACTGGGAATCCGTAATTACCTGAATTGGGAATCGGTAATTACATGAGCTGGGAATCCATAATTGCCTGCATTGGGAATCTGTAATTACATGAGCTTGGAATCCGTAATCACCTGAATTGAGAATCTCTAATTACATGAACTGGGAATCCGTAATTACGTAAATTGGGAATCTGTAATTGCGTGAACTGGGAATCCGTAATTACGTATATTGGGAATCGGTATTTACATGAACTGGGAATCCCTAATTACCTGCATTGGGAATTTGTAATTACATGAGCTTGGAATCCGTAATCACCTGAATTGAGAATCTCTAATTACATGAACTGGGAATCCGTAATTACCTGAATTGGAAATGTGTAATTACATGAACTGGGAATCCATGATTACGTAAATTAGGAAGCTGTAATTAAATGAACTGGGAATCTGTAATTACCTGAAATGGGAATCTTTAATTACATGAACTAGGAAACCCTAATTACCTGACATGGGAATCTGTAATTTCATGAACTGTGAATCTGTAATTACATGAATTGTGAATCCATAATTACCTGAATAGGGAATCTGTAATTTTGTTAAGTTCGATGTCCTAACTGCAGTATTTCCCCTCCTACTCTGCGTTCAGTTATAATAAAAATCACAAGTTTCCCTTTTTCGTGCTTATTTGATGAGATATTTCTGATCTTGCCTTGGGACATTACATCATTACTTTAGCAAATACTATCTCAAGATATCATAGGTCAATGACTTTTTTTTTTCCCTCATTTAATACCTTTGACACAGGCATTTTACTGTCTGATTTGTTATCAAGGCGTTACTTAATCTTCTTTTGTCTGTTATTCAGTAAAGTGATTGACAGTCTTACTTCTCCGTTTTGTTTAGATTGCGTATTTCCTGTAACGTGACTTTCAACATCTTCCATCTAGAGAGGATGATTTATCTTTTTTGTTTGTCTCATTTATAACCATTCCCGATTCCTACAGGATATCATAACCTGTGTTTATGTTAGTAATATTATTCTTCGTGTCTATCTTTCCCTCTAATACCAAGATCTGGAATTTCTCCCTGATTCCTCTGAAATCAGTTCTAAATCAGATACCTGATCTGCAATTAGATGAATTTTTAGTATCTTAATTATTTCATGATATTCAAAGGACATTTTCTTCGTATAATGCATTTTATAATACAGAATAGATCTTTATAAATATGCCAAGAGTACAGGCATAAAATATCTTGTGAATATTAGTATCGAATTAAGATACTAAAAATCTAAGGTAATAATATCTCAGGTATCTGATTTTAAACTCTAAATTGTTCTTTGCTTCCAGCCTCTAAATTTGATTTATTCCTGAGAAAATAACTTTTTGAAATGCAATTGATTTTCAATTGTTTTTAATGTACGCATTGTGTATGGCCTAAACTACACCATTCATTCCTAGTGGGATATTGCTGTTCAAATGACAATTTTTACTCATTTCATTTTATTTACTATATTCTCTTCTTATACGCTACCTGATCCACCACCTTTTTATATTAGATTTTCATAAACACTTTTATTTCATCGTTTCACCAGCAAGTCGTCAGATCGATTGATTTTCATTGTATATATGTGTATATATACATGTAAGCATATATACATATATTTTATGCATATATACACACACACACACACACACACACACACATATATATATATATATATATATATATATATATATATATATATATATATATATATATATATATATATATATATATATAAATAAATACACACATACACACACACACTACATACACACTCACACAAATCTCTCCTCGTCTGTTGGTTATCTCTTTTCGAGGTCAACTGAAGGTGAACCGATGTAAACAACTGTCAGCTGAGTCAACCGGTGGCGAAAACTTTAAGAATTTGACAAAAATAACTTTTGCCTGACAGAAGTGACAATCCATTTTCCCAGCATCCAAGGGGAACTTTCCTTCACGTCCATGAAATGTGCTACATGGTTCAAAGAGCAGGGGAAAAGTTCTCAAAATCTTTTACACATATAAAAAAAAATATTTTACTTAAATAAAATACACAATCTTTTACACAAATAAAAAACACAATATTTAACACAAATAAAAAAACATTGCACAAATTAAAAAATTCTTTTACACAAATAAAAAGCACAATTTATTACACAAATAAGTATATTTACACAAATAGAATACAATTTTTAACAAAAGTAAAAATCAATGTTTTACACAAAAAAAAAAAAAAAATTCAAGGCAGAGTTGATCTTATCTGTTATTAGTTTATTATACGTTTAGAGGGTCTTTTGCCACATCTGCATTTTGTATAATTTTATCTTCTTTGTCACTTAACTTAAAATCATAATTTTTTCCAATTAAAAATTTTCAGATTAATAATAAACTAAGAAAATTTAAGTTCCCTGACGCTCACCACAAAATTATTTTCAATCATAATTAATAAAATTATTTTTTATGTTGTTTCCAAAGTGATTTTTAGTCAAGGTCAGGAAACTGCTCTCTCTCTCTCTCTCTCTCTCTCTCTCTCTCTCTCTCTCTCTCTCTCTCTCTCTCTCTCTCTCTCTCTCTCTCTCTCTCCAAGAGACTATTAGAAAATAGTTTGATCGAAGATTTTGGAGCAAATTAAATAAATGAGTTTAGCATTCGGGAGATTTAATTTTATCAATTATCATAAAATTTTAGTTTCAAATAAATAGATATTTATAAATTTATGATAGAAATATTTAAGCATTTTTGATAGGAAATTTGCTAAGTTAAAACCACAGTATATAGAATTATGAGATTTTTGTAGAGAAACAATATTAATACATTTTGCAGTTTTAACAATATCATCATTTTTTTGTAGAGAAAGAATGAATAATTTTTTGTTGTAATCAATGTATTATTAAGTTGTTTTTATAAGGCATCCTATTTTAGCAGGTGTTGCTCACAAATGCTAAAAAGTATATATATATATATATATATATATATATATATATATATATATATATATATATATATATATATATATATATATATATACATATATATATATATATATATATATATATATATATATATATATATATATATATATATATATATTTATATATATATATATATATATATATATATATATATATATATATATATATATATATATATATATATATATATATATATATATATCACTACACAGGAAACAGAATGAGAATATCCTTGCAAAAAAATCTATTTCATCTTTGTTAGCAAAATTCCGAGCAAATTCGATGAATATGCAAATTAGGTATTCACCAATGCAAAAAAAAAAAAAAAAAAAAAAATCGTGCCAGATTGGAAATCTATGCCGAAGTGCTGCATGAATTATTCCTCTCGAGCTGTCAAAGACTATCAGTAAATTGTTTAAACATTATATGGCAACTCATTTATTTTTTTTTTTGTATATTTTGTATATATATTTTGTATTTTGCATGAACGCTACATTCTATGAACAAAATGAGAAGGAACAGATACAGAATATAATGGATGAATTTTGCATTGCCCTTTTTTTTTTTTTTTTTTTTTTTTTTTTTTTTTTTTTTTTTTTTTTTTCTTCAAAAGTGAAGGCTGTTAACAGAAAGTTTGATTGTGGAAGAACAATGTTTTATCAGTCTGGGAAGATGGTTAACCTTGAGAAGTTTGGAATTAAAAAGAAAAAAATCTGTATGACAGTGTCTGATTAGTGGTAAGGAATATTGGACGCCCGTGAAAGTTTGAAGGGTTTTGCAAGTATAAAAAGCTGAAAGTAACGTTGAAGAAGGATTAAATTACGGAATCCATTCCTTCATATTGGTTTTAAAAGTATTTTTAATTATGGCATGTTGACAGATGATATGAATCACGGGATAAGTGAAGAAAGAAGAGTGTTGAAAAGAAAAAAGATTAAGAGAACACTTTGAATGAATGAATGAATATATATATATATATATATATATATATATATATATATATATTTACATATATATATATGTATATATATATATATATATATATATATATATATATATATATATAAATCATATATATAAATATATATATATATATATATATATATATATATATATATGATTTTTATATATATATATATATATATATATATATATATATATATATATATATATATATATATATGTATATGTAAATATATATATATATAATATATATATATATATATATATATATATATATATATATATATATATATACAGTGATGCCTCAGCATACGAAAGTAATCTGTTCAGGATACGGTTTCGTATGCTGATTTTTTCGTATCTTGAGTCGCGTTTTACATGTAAATAGCCTAATCCGTTCCAAGCCTTAGGAAAAGACACCTTTTCTTTCATAAACACGCTAAACTGTAGTAATAAACATGCAATGCAGCCATTTCTATCATTCAATAAGTAACCCAGCCGTTAAAAAACAGCCTAATCCATTCCAGAAACCACCATGAGATTATTCAATAATGTAGTTATAGCCTAGTTATCCCCTCCAAGCCCTAAGAACACGGTCCGTTTTCTTTACTACTGTATAAAAGTTATGGTACTGTATGTAAGGCATTTGGATCAGTGAAGGTGTATTGTTACCTGTACACCTAAATTAAGGGTTGATACCCTGAAAAAAAGGTACAGTTAATTAACAAAAAAGTTGAAACTTACCTTTTGATTGAGACGATGTCCGATAGTGAAGTCGCGGCAGAGGAGGATGGCATAAGGCAGAAAACGTAACAAGTGACAGACTACGTACAATAATTTACACACTTAACACGTTAACACTTAAACTTTACAAAATAAAAAAAATGGCAGAAATAATTAACACTTATCATTACTATGAAAAACTATAAAATGAAAGAAAAAATTACTTTAACACTTAACGGTAACATAAAACTTAAAATTGGATTTTTTTTTTTGCTTTTTTATAACTACCTTTTTCACATTTTCTAAATAATTTCTACTTCATCACTTTCTTTTTTTCTGTTTCTTTTCTTTACTTTCACCTTCTACTTCTTCATCACTTCCTCTTTTCTGTTTCTTTTCTTCAATTTCACCTTCGTCTTGGCCTACTAATACTGCTGGCCTCTTTAATAAGAAACTATATGTGGAAGCTTGTTTCTGTATACTTTTCAACACATTTCTAAAATGCGTTAGGCAAACGTCATTGCAGTGTTGAAGCGCATGGTTGGTATAAACTTTTTCTGGATGTTCCTTTTCGACGTAGTCTGCCATTTTATGGA
>NC_090745.1:8144365-8151865 GCF_036898095.1 Palaemon carinicauda
TTGAGATTATTTCATTTGATTCCAAGTAGAATTCCTAAATGCGTCATGAAAATATACGGCAGTCTGGGAATCAGCTCTTATCTCTTTATAGCCCGGTCACAAGTCACTCTTTTACCTTTATTTCTACTCGAAGCTGAGGTTCGAATCCTTGGCTGGGTTAAAGTACGTATCATAAAAATAATTTCCCTATGGGTCTTAGATCCCATGGCAAAGTACAATGAATTCAATTTTAAAGGTATTTCTGGCTTATTTGAATGAAAATTTGATAATCACGAATGTATATATATATATATATATATATATATATATATATATATATATATATATATATATATATAGGTAGTGGGTTGGACAGGGAACCAGCCACCCGTTGAGATACTACCACCGCTAGAGAGTTATTGGGTCTTTGACTGGCCAGACAGTACTACATTGCATCCTTCTCTCTGGTTACGGTTCATTTTCCTTTTGCCTACACATACACCGAATAGTCTGGCCTATTCGTTACATATTCTCCTCTGTCTTCATACACCTGACAACACTGAGATTACCAAACAGTTCTTCTCTCAAGGGTTAACTACTGCACTGTAATTGTTCAATGGCAACTTTCCTTTTGGTAAGGGTAGAAGAGACTCTTTAGCTATTGTAAGCAGCTCTTCTAGGAGAAGGATACTCCAAAATCAAACCATTGTTCTCTAGTCTTTGGCAATGCCATAGCCTCTGTACCATTTCCTTCCACTGTCTTGTGTTAGAGTTCTCTTACTTGAGGGTACTCCCGTCACACTGTTCTATCTAATTTCTCTTCCTCCTGTTTTGTTAAACTTTTTATAGTTTGTTTGGAAATTATTTATTTCAATGTTATTGTCTTAGAATATTCTATTTTTCCTTTCCTCACTGAGCTATTTTCCCTGTTGGAGCCCCTGGGCTTATAGCATCCTGCTTTTCCAACTAGGATTGTAGCTTAGCAGCAAATAATAATAATAATAATAATAATAATATATATATGAATACACACGCACACACACACACACACACACACACATATATATATATATATATATATATATATATATATATATATATATATATATATATATGTGTGTGTGTGTGTGTGTGTGTGTATGTGTGTGTACAGTAAAAAAGAATAAGAAATGAGAGAACTATTGTTAATCCTGACAAGTTTCATCCATTGGCATCATGTCAGGATTCACAGTTTTAATTTTTCATGTTTTTTTTTTCTAGTATATGAACATAATGCGTTCATGTGAAATTCACTCACGAACACATACATACACAAAAATACACACACACACATATCTATCTATCTATCTATCTCGCTATCTTAACAGTGCATTGTGTATTTACGTTGAATTAAGCTCTTCCTGCAATGCTAACTTATTTGGCAGTCCTAATGGCATGAGGTCGTTCACGATTCTGCTACACAATATTCATGGTGTCAAAGAGAGATTCCTTTTCAGTCATCTCTAATGAGAGTCCGAAGATCAATGCTCTGAGAACTCTCTCTCTCTCTCTCTCTCTCTCTCTCTCTCTCTCTCTCTCTCTCTCTCTCTCTCTCTCTCTCTCTATCTCGTTATAGAGTAATGAATCAAAACATCATAATTTGAAGTCTTGTAATGACCTCTTTTCGAAGACTAATTATTTGATTGCGATATTCAGGTCTTTTGAGTGAGTGTCTTTATACTTCGTTTTATTAATTGGCAGTAGTTAATTTTGGTTTTTATGTGTCATGGTTTTATATAATATATATAAATTACGAGAATAATGAATAAATGTACAAAATCTCTGGATTTCGTTCTTGTTGATAAACCATTGTCAATTATATATATCATGGGCTTGATGATGAGGATTCAGAGATATAAGATTTAAAGGTCAGTCTTGAATGGCAGAGGTAAGGGACACGACAATGTCCTAGGACATAGATTCTAGAGACTGACCATATGTACATATGATCAGCGCTCAAGCCCCATCTCCATCAAGCTAGGAACAAGCAGAGCCAGATTAATGGATGCTGATGACTTAGCAGGTAGACTTAATAGTCTTCCTCCTTATCCCTACCTCACAAGGATGAGGAGATTGCAAATACTACTAGAAACTATCGAGCTTGAATTGGTTTCGAACTCCCGTCCAACAGATTATTGCCAGGTCGGGACGTTTACACTAGGCCACCACAACCTGAAATGAGAGTATAAACTCGCATAATAAAACTAATCATACGTATCCCTAATATATAGTTGAATTGTTTATCTTTTCTCAACACTGCAAAACCAGAGAGATATGATTTCTAAATATTCCACTTTACTGAACCATGAGCAAGGAAAGATGTAAAGGAAAAAATAAATAAATAAAGAACAGTTCATTTCTTATCATATTTTGATTATTTATGGTAATTTATTGCCATTTCACGAAACTAATTATGCCATTATTAAGTTTACGATAATTTGATGCTGATTTTACATATTAATGTCTTTGTTTAGGATAGAAAGCAGGATATTTAGCATAGTGTTTCCATAGTTTCGTGAGTTCAACTCGTAATTCAGCGAATGTTTAACAACAAATAATTGCATGTTCATTTTTAAGTCTCATCTAAGACTCCCTCGCTAATGAATGACTTGAAGCCTTAACTACTTTATAAGATCTCCTCTATATAATAAAGGGCAAGACTCTCTCTCTCTCTCTCTCTCTCTCTCTCTCTCTCTCTCTCTCTCTCTCTCTCTCTATATATATATATATATATATATATATATATATATATATATATATATATATATATATATATATATATATATATATATATACAGTATATATATATATATATATATATATATATATATACATACAGTATATATCCATACATATATATATATATATATATATATATATATATATATATATATATATATATATATATATATACAGTATGTATCCATACATATATATATATATATATATATATATATATATATATATATATATATATATATATATACATATATATATATACATATATATATGCAGTATACATATATACATATATTTATATACAGTATATATATATGGATATATATACACCGTATATATATATATATATATATATATATATATATATATATATATATATATATATATATATATATATATATATATATATATATATATATATATATATATATATATAGTGTGTGTGTGTGTCAGTGTGTGTGTGTGTGTGTGTGTAAATGTTTACCCTATAGAAAACGGTATCTTATAGTGAGATTAATACCAGTAATTGTACTTAATAATTTTTGTTCAGTGATGACTAACGGGAGCGGAGTAAATGTCATCTCCATCATCTGTTCCCAAAAAAAAAAAAAAAAAAAAAAAGATAATCGCTGGAACATTTTCATAACATCGAAATCCCTAGAAAACATTACAAAAAAATGAATAAAGTTATGTTCAAGCATAAAATAGAAAATAGAACAGGAAAGAAAACCAAGCAAGAAAAATTATACTTACGCAATAAATAAGTAAAGGCCTACACAAAGGAGGTAAAAAACCTCGAGAAGTAAAATCCTTAGGTCCGAAGTCCGAAAATCCCTCTTTAATGAGAGAAAGTTTTGTCCGTAACCCGTACAAACTAGACCACAAGTCTACCATAGAAACTCCCTTGCCACATGTAAAGCAGGAGGGAATCGAAGTAGGACCAATGGCATTTCATTCTGGCCTGTTCATGTGAACGTGTATATACAACAACAATAACAACAAAAGCAGCCACTTCTTGTCTGCTGCAGGACAAAGGCCTCAGACATATTCTTATTCATGCCTGGGGTTTGGCCTGTTTTCATCACCACGCTGGCTGACTGCGGATTGGTGAGGGTGGGGGAATTTAGGCTGATGTTTCAGCAAACCTAACTAGTATGGGTGGTCCTGACTAGAACAGCTTTGCTGATCACCACGTTAAGGTATTCCCAATCAGAAAGGTATATATATATATATATATATATATATATATATATATATATATATATATATATATATATATATATATATATAGAAGGTGGATAGTCATATTCCCAGTAAATTAGAGGAAAACTTATTCGTAACAGTTTGTTTATTTACTTAACTGCTATTATTTTAAAATATACAATTATGGAAATTTGGAGTACTAAAGACGATTTTGAACGAGAGCAGAATAAAAAGTCCGACAAAACATGACACTGCACAGCAACATTATTCTCTTGTTGCTACTGAAGAATAAGTATATACATCAATTTATCATATCCGTACGAGTTTTACTAAAAATAAATCATAATCATTTCTTTCTGTCCAATCACAAAAGAGCATTCAGGCAGCTTCGACACATGGATCGAAAAATAAAAGGTCTAACGCCGGGTTAGAAAATATTTGGAAATCAGGAAATGAAAAAGGATTATGTAACGCCGACTCACCTCCCTTCAATAAAGCTGCAAAAGTTGCAAAGTGGACGAGAAAAAAATGTAGAAAAAAATCTTAATTTACTTAGTATTGTGAATAGAGGCTTTATTTTCGGTACACGGGTTTTCATTTTTATTTTATACTGGGATTTCTTTTTCTTCATTACAAACAAAACAAAATTTCAGGATAATTTTTTATTCTTTAATTGTTCTTTTTTATGAAACTTAAGCAAAAGAAATGTTCCTTTGAACATAAAGAATAACTTTCTCTTTTCCAATCATGCTGTTCTTGTTTCCGATTAACCCAAGTTACGCCAATTTCATCTTAATTTTTATCTCGATGTAACGTCTTCATATTGTCCTTCAATTTCTCCTATTTTCGGTCTCATAATATTTCGATATTATGCTCCTCTTTCTTATCTCTCTGAAACGTAAAACGTAAAACACTTCAAGATAACATTTCTCAAATCCATCACAAGTTCTTTCATGCCTTCTGTTGATCTGCTGAATGAAATGGAATATAATTATTTTAGAGAAAATTTTCGAGAAAATCGAATCTTCGCAGCCAGTTCAGCATTCAGCTGCAATAGGATTGTGTGGTGGAAATTAATGTTTTGAATCGAGCGAGGTGCCTTTCCCCCTCGTCCAATCTCTGCCTCAATTTGTTAGGTAAATGAAATTAGTTTATTTGTTGTTTTTCTTTATATATATAAATATGAGAGATGTCTCAATCATTGGGAATATGAAGTGATTGATCAAATAAGAAAAACTGTATTAAAGTCGAGGCTTCCAAATTATCTACCTCAGCTTCTCTTCTTACCTGGTAACATCCGTATTCACTTATTTATTTGATATAATACGTAAATAATTTATTTCTATGAATAAAGAAAAACGTGAAGGATTATGACATCCAACGGTTCTTATACGAACCTTAAAAGATTTACATGATTCTGCCATGATAAATTTACTTCCGTTCTCACATTTACTCACGATTATTTTAATGTGAATTACATAAAAGTGTCTGAACGTCAGATGGTGTATATCTGTGTGGGTAAACCACAGTTGGACACGAGAATTACTGGTACACTTCACTCTGAAGAAGTGCACCCTTTCACACCCTAACTGCACGGTGAGTACCTGTGTGTAGCCCCCACACACCACAACTCCCTACAGGATCTTTTTTGGTTTCTCGCCACACAGTATAGGTGTGACAGCACATTCTGTGTGTGACGGTGTATTTCCTAAGAGCTAGGTGTACCAGGAAATCCTGTGTCCAACTGTACTTCACTAATTTTTAGGCTTCTAGTTCTCTCTGTCGTTCCAACCCTCTATTTCATTATTAATCTATATTTTATAATTACATCATTCATTGATGTAATATAACATGTAATGATTATTTTTTACCAACTGAAATGGTTCCAATAAATGGCTTAAAAGTTTCAGGAACTCGTTAAGTATTCGTTAACCCTTTTTCCATAAGTAGTTTTAATCTTTATTTCGAATAAACCTTAGGATTACATAATGAATTCAGTGGGTTGGGTAATTGTGATTACAGTAATACTACTGTGTTTGTGTTCCAAGCGGATACACATCACATGATCCTTTTCAATTATTCTATATAGAAATAATAACCAGATTATTTACACAATGCGTTATGTAAGAGCTTTATTGCTTTTGTAATCTCTCTCTCTCTCTCTCTCTCTCTCTCTCTCTCTCTCAATGTATGTAATATAGTAGCCTCTTTTAGCTTACTGCCGTTGAGCAAACGTTCTCTCTCTCTCTCTCTCTCTCTCTCTCTCTCTCTCTCTCTCTCTCTCTCTCTCTCTCATAATGGAAGTACTGCAATATAGTAGTTTCTTTCTGTTTGCCGACACTAAACAAACGATCTCTCTCTCTCTCTCTCTCTCTCTCTCTCTCTCTCTCTCTCTCTCTCTCTCTCTCTCTGACACACAATGTATGTAATACAGTAGTCTCTTTTAGCTTACTGCCATTGAACAAACGTCCCCCCCCCCCTCTCTCTCTCTCTCTCTCTCTCTCTCTCTCTCTCTCTCTCTCTCTCTCTCTGAAGAAAACAATCTTGAACAAAGAATACTTCTAAACTAAAAGCCTAATTTCATTTAGATTACTTAAACTTTTCTTCAAAATATTTAATGACAAAGTTTAGATTTTACATTTTTCATGAAATATCAAAATTGAAAGCCATGAAAGATTCTGTCACTGGATCACTTTTAAGTCTTTCATCTAAAGGAAATAAAGTTGGCGCAATTAATCTCATAAGTAAGTAATAGATCTCAAAGAGTTGTTGTTTATGGCCACTATACTGAGTATAGGAATGTGATATCTGGTGTTCCACAGGGTAGTGTTCTTGGCCCATCACTTTTCATACTATATACACATGACATGTGGTTTGGTATAGAAAACAAGTTTGCTGCATATGCAGATGATGCTACTCCCGTTGCATCAATTCCATCTCATGAATGTAGATCTGGGGTTGGTGAATCCCTTAATAGAGATTTAGCTAAAATTAGTGTATGGTGCAAATTATGGAGTATGAAATTGAATCTTAACAAAACTCAAAGTATGATTCTAAGTAGGCCAAGGACAATGGCTTCTCAACATCCGGATCTCAGCATTGATAATGTTTCTTTAACTTTGTATGTCTTTTGAAATTTACATTGATTCTTGACATCAAATTTACTTTTAAGAAACACATTAGGTCTGTGTCTTCTTCAATTGCACAAACAAATTGGCTTATTGAGAAAGTTTGTTAAGATTTTTGGTGATCAATTTATTCTAAAAAAGTGTTTTCGTTTTTTCATTCTACCTTGTTTAGAGCATTGTTCTCCTATCTGGTCTTCCGCTGCTGATTCTCATCTTAATTTGTTGGACAGGAACTTACGGTCTATTAAATTTCTTATTCCTGATCTAGATATTAATATTTGGCAGCGTCGTTCAATTAGTTCATTATGCATATTGCATAAGATTTTTCATAATTCTGACCATCTTTTACATTCAGATCTTCCTGGACAGTTCCATCCTGTTCGTAATACTAGGCATTCAGTTAATTCTAATA
>NC_090745.1:8156865-8194365 GCF_036898095.1 Palaemon carinicauda
TTTTTCTTTTTCGATCATGTTGATACTTATATAAGATCTCTCTCTCTCTCTCTCTCTCTCTCTCTCTCTCTCTCTCTCTCTCTCTCTCTCTCTCTCTCTCTCTCTCTCTCTCTCCAGTAACAATAGTAATATTCACAAGAGTGCTATTTCTATAGTGATCTTCCATTTTGTTTGCGATAATTTTTATTAAAATTTTTGCTTTTCGATTAGACCTATACTTACACAGAGGTCCCAGCTCTCTCTCTCTCTCTCTCTCTCTCTCTCTCTCTCTCTCTCTCTCTCTCTCTCTCTCTCTCTCTCTGTAAGGTTACCATTCATAAGACGGCTATTTCTGTCACAAGCGAAGCCCCTATCAAACACGAATCTGTCCTTGTACGAACTCCCCAATGGTTGCCAAACATTACAAAGTCTGTCCAGTACCGCAAACTTGGGGAAATTATGCGTTATTCATTGCCATTCAAACTCAGACAATTGCCGCGAACTTCGGTCTTTACTTTGTTATGTATAAATCGACCAAAATTCTCTGGGTTTGGCATACTCGTTTTTCATTCTCTTCGCATGTATAGAATGCTTTTGTTTTATCAAAATTTTTCAATATCTATTACTTCAATGTAGATGTAATAATATTTTTTTTTACTTTATTTATCTTCCTGATATCTAAACCTCGTTATGGTTTACGTGTTATATTTATTTATCATAATTTTTTTTTATGAAACCTTTATGGTAATTTTGTTTCAATTATCAACGTCTTTCGTGTACCTGTACATCCTCCTAAAAACTAGAATGATAAACGCCTTTGCACTGGATGTGGTATACTTTTTATACGTTAGAGTTGTGGTAGCCATTGGTAACGTCCCTGCCTAGCGATCTGCTGGACTGGGGTTTGAGACCCACTGAAATTCGATAGTGTCTTATTGTGTCTGCAACCTCACCATCACTGGGAGCTAAGGATGTGGGGTTTGGTAGAGCCTATAAGTCTACCTGCTGAGTTATTACCAGCCATTGCCTGGCCTTCCCTGGTTCTAGCTTGGATGGGGAGGGGATTTGGGCGCTGATCATATGCATATATGGTCAGTCTCTTGGGCATTGTCACTGTCATTTGCCTCTGCCATTTGTGAGCGGACTTCAAACTTTCAAATCTTTAAATCGTGTCCTTTACAATAAAGAGTTTTGACATTATGAGATGATTTGTAGTCCGGACGACGGAATAAGTAATAATTTCCTTATTATTTCTAAGAATTATTTTAATAAATCATTCCTTAAGATATATTATTGTTTTAACACTGGACAAGTGAAAACTATATCTCATTACAGATATGAAAAGGAAGATAAAACAATTATTATTAATAGAAAGAGATAGGAAGTGTAGCCGATAAGAGAGAGCATCAGGTCAAAGGGTAAAACATCAAATTTAAGTGTGCCAGGTAATTCTTTGGCAAATACATTTGGTTCGTTTATGCACAATAAGAAAAAATCATGAGTAACCAGTAACATTTATAAGTTAGTGGGAATTAGAAAGGAGTCTTGGGATGGATATATCATTTATCTAATGTCGTATCTTGGCTTGCAATGGTGATAACGATAATAAAGTCAATATTCATGATAATAATAGTGACAATATCTTGGTGCCAAAGGATCTTGCCGGGTTGAGTTTGTAAATTTTACTAACCCTCAACGCAAACCAATACAATTTTGGTAAAAAGCAGCTCACTCAATATTTACCAACTCCAAAGTTTTCAACCGCTATTTGATGTCACTTGATTAACTCGTTGTTCTTGGAGTATTTATCATGCAAATAGGATGATTGGTTTGAAGAATTCGAAATATGTTTTGATTTATCTTTATAATTATCCATTTTCGTTCGATCACAGGTGTTATTACCTTCTCCAACGAAGATGGAAGGAGGTTATGTTTTCGCCCCTGTTTGTGTGCTTGTTTGTGAACAGCTTCCTGGCCACAATTATAATCGTAGAGTAATGAAACTTGCAGGGATCAACTGTTAACTGGAAATCATTAAATTTCGGAAGGTCAAGGTTAAAGGTCAAGATCAAAGTCACGGTCAAGCAAAATGCCCAATTCAAGTAATTAGCTATAAGTTTGGACATCGTTGTCACGGGACTTCAAACTTGGTTCATATTTGAGCGTACGAAAATCCACGCCAATTTATGTATGTTAAGGTAGAGCTCAAGGTCGAGTACAAGGTCAAAGTCAAGCAAAAGGTCAAATTTTGGTCATCAACCATACGGCCACAATTTTCATCGTGAAATAATGAAACTTCCAGGGTTTTAAACTGTTATGTAAGGAGCTGTAAAACGTCCAAAATTAGTCCAAAAGGTCGAGAAATTATTATTATTTATTGCAAGTTGAGCTATAACCCTAGTTGAAAAAGCGAGATGCTATAAGCCCAAGGACTCCAACAGTGAAAAATAAGAGGTTGCACCATTTAGAATTAAATTTTTGTTCTGCATTTACTTTCATATAAGGTTGCAAGAAGAAACAAGGCTTGTACAGAAAAGATACG
Source organism: Palaemon carinicauda (assembly GCF_036898095.1). Lineage (NCBI taxonomy): Eukaryota > Metazoa > Arthropoda > Malacostraca > Decapoda > Palaemonidae > Palaemon > Palaemon carinicauda. The sequence goes on from NC_090745.1 coordinate 8,159,387, forward strand.
AATCCCAAGAAAGCCTTTATCGATATTCTGGGAATCGATAACTAAACCTTGATTCCTTCTTTGACAGATGTAAAGATATTCATTTAGCATAATCCATCTGTCTTGGTTTCCACATCAAAGGAATATCTATCACACATGACGAAGCGTCTGCTCTGATATTGGCAAAAGGATCTTCGGTAATTGAAAGGTATCCTGGATTGGAAGGATAACCGGAATTTGCACGCAGAATATTTGTTTATAAAACATTTCATTTTGTCCGGTTGCGTGTTTTAATTGTATAGATTAGTTAGAATTTTATTTAATATCACTGCGAAGGTTAAGATATAACTTATAAATGATAACCAATGGAAGTCAGCAAAAAGTTAATTGAGGAATGGTTGAAGATGACACAAATTTAGATATCCATCTTCCACTAGAAGAAAAGCCAAGTTTCTTTCGTTTTTTTTTTTTTTTTTTTTTTTTTTTGGTGCTCCTTCTATTACCCGGTGCCTACTTCAGAAATAGAATATTCATTTAGATTATAGATTATACAGAATGTGTGGATTCAAATCTGTATAATTTCAATGTCGAAAAAATAGATAAAATAAGCAAGACATTGGCTCAATTGATCAGTATGAACATTATGCCAATATTGCAAATGGAAAAAGCTGTAATCTTCAACGATGATGAGGGATGCTACCTCTCTGTTCAATTGAACTTTTGAATTAATCAACAAAAGCAATTTACAATGAAAGGGGGAAACTAGAGAAGAGGATATGGCATGATCTTCCTCACCTTTGGTCCGGGTCTTCCAACAATGAAAGCGAAAGATTGAATTTACTAAGAAGCTTCGGTTTCTAACTATGGATATAAATGAACAGAACGGCAGATATGAAAATTTATCATATTTTCTAAAATGTTTTATAGATATTGAAATTTTTCTACTTGGTGGAAACTCTTTAATATGAAGCAAATGTTCCAAATATTCACTCCACGTCAAGAATAACTAAATAAAACTCTCTCTCTCTCTCTCTCTCTCTCTCTCTCTCTCTCTCTCTCTCTCTCTCTCTCTCTCTCTCTCTTTTATATATATATATATATATATATATATATATATATATATATATATATATATATATATATATATTTATATATTTGGGCTCAAGCCATGTCGTCCTGATGGAAGTTCCTATAGGGTAGCTTCCTAGGGTATATTACAACTACGGCGATATTCCCAGAGAATTTACCTTAAGGTACCAGAATTCTAACTCCTGGAGCGAGTATCCCTCGTGAAAGGGATATCGCGACATATCAGAGGACGTATTCTAGACACGTCACATGGCAATCTACATCCTGGACAGAGATTTCGTCTCGTAGGAGGTGATTGGCGAGATACGAATTCGGGAAAGAAAAAGGGGAGCCGCTCCCAAGGCTTCCCTATCCCCCGATTCGTATGCGTGCCTGGCGCCAATCCTGGTGCCATCTGTATTCCTTTTTGGGTAGCTTAACAACTCGGTGTTTTTTCCTGTTTTTCTCGCAAATCTTGGATTTATTCGACTTTTCATGGCTTCTCCGTCTTCGTCGGCCTCTGATAAGTTGAGTATAGTGTCTTTTATGTATAAATGTAGGCTCTTGGTAAAATTTTGAGTGATTAATAGGATTAATCTTTGATACAAGAGCCGTAGCCTACCAGAGGCGTCTTGGACGCTGTCGCTCGCTAGGTATAGATAGTTAGTCAGAGCGACATTCCTGGTTGTTTTGCTTTAATAAATTTTAGCTATTTAGCATTACATAGGATTTCCTTTCGTGCTTAGTATTATTTGGCGAAGTATTCGCCATTCTGGCCTACGCTAGGCCATGTAGCCTAGTCGTTTGGTCCTAGTACTTCATGCATGATTATGGTTTTTCCGAGTGTAATTAAAATTTTATTGAAGCTTTAGGCTATATTTTATACAATTTAGACTGTGTGGAATATTTCCAAGATAGTATACGAGTGAGTTTCGGTGAATTAGGTAATCGATTCTCTTGGTGCCTAGGCTAGTTGCTTTTGGAGCCTTAGTATACTTTATCATACTCCCCGGTTGCTTTCTTTTCTTCGGAGAAGGTATGCAATCCCTTTCCCTCTGTTTAAGCCTTGGGCTTATCCCTAAGTGGTTTTTTCCGAATTTATTTTCGATAAAACTATACTAGGGTGTTACTGTACCTTCCTGTTCCTGTAGTTATGGTTCAAGAGGGACAGAACAACAGAGTTTTTAGTCTGAGTCTGTGTTGTCAGGCTTGGGGCTGAGTCCCCCTCGCTGACCTAACACATACAAAGGGAGCTTAGCTCCCTTAGGTCACTACCGAAGGTTTCTGTGGATATGATTCCTTCTTTTGTGATCTACCAGACTAGTCCTGTTGCTGTTCTCGGGGGAGGATAAGTTCTTCCCTTGGGAGTAGCAACGCCTTCCTTGCTTTGGTGCTCTGGAAGCTGGCAAGTATTGCTGGCCTTTCCCCTTAGATCTCCCTTAGGCTAAGATAAGTTTCTTGGCTGCGGGTGATCTGTCACTAACGCAAGGTTGGCAGGACCCTCTTGTCCCTTCCCCCTCTTTCTTCACAGCCCCTTGCCGGCCGGCAGAGCTGGCCGGCAGGGGTCTTACTGTACTGTACGTCGTTCTACTTCTGGACCTAGTATAGGTTAGGATGTGGAATTGACTCAGCCCCTTGCCGGCCGGCAGAGCTGCTGGCCGGCAAGGGTCTTATGTTTTCGAGTGCTGCCCGGACCTCTCTTGGTCCCTCATCCATGCCTGCCTGTAGAGCCAGATGGCATTGGTCAGGAAGCCTGAATTAGTTTCTCCCCCTTCCTTATATGCACTCTTTCGGTTGCCGGGCTTGGAGGTTGTGTACACTCTTATCCCGGCATCCATTCTATTTTTCTTCTAGTGCTGTACTTGACCCGGCTGCCGGCCTCATAGGCCGGCAGCCGGGCAGCTGTAGTCCTCTGGTTCTTTTGCTGCCGGCTGGCATCGGTCTTGTACCTTTGCCGGCCGGCTTATGTCAGCCCTTGTCTGCCGGTCACCAAGAGTGTGGCCGGCAGCTGGGTACTACCTTGTGTAGTTGCTGGCCGGCAGCCATTGCCGGCCAACACTGGCTGTTACCGGCCGGCAGTTGCTGCCGACCGGCACAGGCATTTGAACCAGAGTGCTGCCGCCCTATAGCTGTTAAGTAGTATACTTTAAAGCTAGTTGGGGTGTGTGCCGGCCGGCAAAGGCAGGCCGGCACACATCCCCCTATACTGTACTAGTATTCTTCTGTATAGCATATACAGTAAGAAGAAAACTATAGTAAGGGTTTTGGTACAGCACTGTATCTTCTAACACTATTGTGTTTTCTTGCACATCCCTATGCTGTTGCCCTCAGATAGGAAGCTGAGTTCTTCCCTGTCTATTATCCAGGATTTTAAAATCATTGCTTAGGTGTGAGCTCCACCTGTTTCCTCTGGAAACCTTGCATTGGTTACTCTAGAAGAGATAAACCATTTTGATTTTATTATCTGGAAGGCTGCAACAATGGGTTGTGAAGGAAACACAAGTGTGTGTCTTTCCTTTATGAATTGTTATGCTATACTATGCATATCCAGTGATACATAGTTCACTTGATACTCATGGAAATTTCTTCTCTTTACAGAAGGACACTCCGAAGTGGGGAAGTGCTTTCTGCAATGTCAGCAGCAAGAACCTCTGCGGACATGAGTTTTGTAGGAGACACGCAGCATACGCTGTCTCCAAGGATGATCCCCGGTATTGGGACCCTCAGGTATGTACTGTGTGCACTAACCTGATTACTGAGACATTTAAATAACTAGGAAGAAGCTTCGTACCTGGGTAAGGGGCTTCCAAAAGAACACTTCTGGCCCTTATCTTCCAAGTGAGAAGATGAGGGCGTATCCTTTCCCTAAGGCATCAGCTGATGCAGTGATTCCCCAGCCTCAAGAGGAGAGCCCCTAAGTTCAGATCCAGGTGGATGCTGAAGTCGCGGTTGCGATGCAAGACATCCAGCTAGATGACAGGATGTCTGATGTGGATGGGTGTCAGGAGGAAGCCCCTCTACATCGGCCGGTCTTCCAGTAGAGCTGGGACAGGCCCTCTCTTCTATTGTTGGAATGATCCAACAAATGCAGAAGGAGAATCAGGAGAAGGCGGCTGCAATGGAACTGCGAATGCAGTGCCTTGCAGAATCACATGGGCCCCAGAAAAAGCTCACTGTGAAAGACCTTCCCTTGTGCTCAGATGCTAACCCATGGAGGTATGCTGAGCACATGCCGATGACGACTGGAAAGATCGTCATCTCGGATAAGCTAGGCTCAGTTCCCCTGGAGGGTGGAATTCTGGCCCAGCAAGGCATCATATCCGGACTGTTATGTCCGGCTGAGGAAGGAACCAGCTTCAAAGGAGGAGACAGAGCCGAAGGAGGTCATAGTGATGGACCATGCTAAGGCTCAAGCTCTACTTTCATCCTCGATGAAAGAGAGGGGCTTCTCTAACTCAAAGGTAGCCGCATTGAATAGGAAGCTCCCTTCCTTTGTGTCCTCGCCTACTAGAGCCTTCCCCTTTTTACAGAAAGGGTTTCTGGCTGTACTAAAAGCAATCGAGGCTGGCAAGTCTTGCCCCTCCCTAGAGGAGTGTAAACCCTTGTCGCTGGCCCTGCCTATGGACCACAAAGACTGGAAGGACGTCCATCTTACGTTCTCAGTGGGAAAGTTGGAGGCTGATATGGCCGGACGTCAGTTCGGCAAGGACCTCCCTAAGCTGTCTGACTTTCTTTTGCGAAGTGAGTTCGATACAAAAGAAAGACTGACTGCCTCAATGTCTCTTCAGACTACTCTCGAGACGATGGCAAGTGACCCCAAGGTCCATGAAATGTTCATGGTAGTGGCTAAGCCTCATCTGGCCACAGTGACGAAGGACCTTTATGGCTTCGTCAAGGCAAGGAGAGCTTGTAGGGAGTTCGTTTTTACCTCGGCTACGGTGAGGCACGAGCCAAAGAAACTAATCTCCTCCAACATTTGGGGAAAAGACCTTTTCCCTACCGACTTGGTCAAAGAAGTTGTTGATAAGGCCGCCTTGGAGAATAGAAACCTTCTCCAGAAGTGGGGCCTGGCTATCAAAAGAAAGTCTTCCCTGGATGAGGGTCCTCAACCAAAGAGGAAGACTATGAGGACTAGGCTACCGTCTCGGCCAGCCAAGCCTCTTAGACAGCAACAGCAACTGCAATTGCCATTGCCCCCAGTGCCCCAGATCGTGGCACAAACCCCGACCACCTTTCAGTGGGTACCCCAGGTCGTGTCGACACAGTCCACGGCACTCACCCCAGCGTTCGAAGGGCAGTCTACTTCCTTTCGAGCAAAGCCTAGAGGAGCAGCCAGAGGCTCGTCTAGACGCCCCTCAAGGGGAAGGGGATTCAGGGGTGGTCGTGGTCAGGAAGGCAAGACCTCAGGACGGCAGTCCAAGTGAGGTGATACCGGTAGGAGGGAGACTTCTGAAATTTCGGGATCGGTGGACCTTCGATCCCTGGGCCCACAGCCTACTCAAGAATGGACTGGGCGGGAGCTGGTACAGCACTCCACCCCCGTGCCTTCGGTTTTTCCAACACTCCACCCCCGTTATGGAGGAGTACGTTCAAGAACTGTTGGAGAAAAAAGGTGATCCGAAGGGTGAAGCCCATCAATTTCTAAGGGAGGCTGTTTTGTGTTCCCAAGAAAGACTCGGAAAAGCTCAGAGTCATTCTGGACTTGTCGCCACTCAACAAGTTCATAGTGAATTGCAAATTCAAAATGCTAACACTGCAACACATAAGGACCCTACTGCCCAAGAGGGCATATTCCGTCTCTATAGACTTGTCAGACGCCTATTGGCACATCCCAATTAGCCATCGACTCTCCCCCTACCTAGGGTTCAGGCTACAACGAAGACTATACGCCTTCGGAGCCATGCCATTCGGGCTAAACATAGCCCCAAGGATTTTTACGAAGCTTGCGAGCGTAGCTCTCAAACAATTACGCCTAAAGGGAATTCAGGTAGTAGCCTACCTGGACGACTGGTTGGTGTGGGCAGCATCCGAGACAGAAAGCTTGCAAGCTTCCAGTCAAGTGATCCAGTTCCTAGAGTACCTAGGCTTCAAGATCAACAGAAAAAGTCTCGACTTTCTCCATCTCAAAAGTTCCAGTGGCTTGGAATCCACTGGGACCTTTTGTCACACCGTTTCTCCACCCCGGCGAAGAAAAGGAAGGAGATAGCGGGTTCTGTCAAGAGACTTCAAGATTCCGAAAGGATATCAAGACACGAGCAGGAGAGAGTACTGCGCTCTCTCCAGTTTGCTTCGGTGACAGACCCAGTGCTAAGAGCACAGCTAAAGGATGCAATCGTAGTTTGGAGAAGTTATGCATCAAACGCGTGAAGAGATCTGAGAAGACCAGTTCCGCTTCGGCTAAGTACTCTTCTCAGGCCTTGGTCCCAAGCCAGACATCTAAAGAAGTCGGTTCTTCTTCAGCCACCTCCCCCGTCGGTGACGATTCACTCAGACGCCTCGAAGGAGGGATGGGGAGGTCAGTCTCATCGGAAAAAAGTCCAGGGGACTTGGTCCAGGCTATTCAAGACCTTTCACATAAAACTTTCTAGAAGCTAGGGCAGTGCTCCTTACCTTAAAGAAAGTCTCCCCGCGTCACTCGATCCACATAAGGTTGTGATAGACAGCGAGGTAGTTGTGAGATACTTGAATCGACAAGGATCGAGGTCACCACCTCTCAACCAGGTGATGTTGGCCGTCTTCCGATTGGCAGAAAAGAAGAAGTGGTACCTGTCGGCAGTTCACCTTCAAGGAGTCCGCAATGTGACAGCGGACGCTCTATCCAGGTTCACACCGATAGAGTCGGAATGGTCCTTAGACGCAGGATCATTCTCCTTCATTCTGATTCAGTCCCAGAACTGCAGATAGACCTCTTTGCGACGAAAGACAACAAGAAGTTGTCCCTGTACGTGCCCCGTACGAGGACCCCTTAGTAGAAGCAGTGGACGCGATGTCCCTCGACTGGAACAGATGGTCCAAGATTTATCTGTTCCCTCCTCACAACCTTCTGTTGAGGGTCCTCAACAAACTGAGATCCTTCAAAGGGTAGCGGCAATAGTGGCCCACAAGTGGCCGAACAGCGTGTGGTTCCTCCTGGCATTGGAACTGTAGCTGAAGTTTGTACCACTACCAGATCCAGTTCTGACCCAGCGAGTCCAGAAGTCAACTGTCTGCGCTTCATTACAGAAAACCCGGACCCTGTAGCTCATGATTTTCTCTCCCTAGCGGTGAGAAAGCGTTTCGGGATTTCGAAAGCCAGTATAGACTTCCTTGAGGAATATAAGTGCAAATCTACTAGAAGTCAATATCAGCGTGTAAGTCTGCTTTGACAAGACCCATTCTATATGCCTTCCAGGTCGACCTAGGTAACGAGATCTTTAATAAAGTCCCGAAAGCCTGTGCTAGGCTCAGACCTTCAGCACCTCCAAAGCCCATTTCATGGTCTTTAGACAAGTTCTTCATTTCGCTTCTCTGTTGAGCAATGAAGAGTGTGCGTTAAAGGATTTGACACAAAAAGTTATTTTCCTATTTTGCACTCGCGTCCGGGGCCAGGGTTAGTGAGATTGTAGCCTCTCGAGAGAGGCAGGTCATGTTCAGTTCCTGGATGGGGGAGAACTGAACCTGTTTCCGGATCCTACATTTCTCGCCAAGAATGAGTTACCCACCAACAGGTGGGGTCCCTGGAGAATCTGCCCTCTGAAAGAAGATGCATCTCTATGTCCAGTAGAATGCCTAAAGGTCTATCTTCATAGAACTTCAGACTTCAAGGGTGGTCCACTATTCAGGGGAGAAACATCAGGCTCAAATTTATCTCTGAATCAACTCAGAGCGAAAATCACATATTTTATTCGCAGAGCGGATCCTGACAATACACCCGCAGGTCACGATCCGAGGAAAGTTGCCTCATTCTTAAATTTCTTTAATTGTATGGATTTTGAACATCTCCATTCATACACTGGCTGGAAGTCTTCCAGAGTGTTCTTTCGCCACTATGCGAAGCAAGTAGAGGAACTAAAAGAGATCTGTGGTAGAAGTGGGTCGCGGTGTTAACCCTACTGTTTAACTCTGCGAGGAACAGTGGTCTTAATTGGGACGATTAATTCCAGGGTGAGTGTGTAGTTACATACTGTACTACAAACTAAGTGAGGGCACTGTGTTGCCCATCCAGACTGTTCCATTTCCGAAGGTGAACCTAGCATAAGTGCAGACATGTGTGCCGAGCGTTTCTAACGCTAATGTCATTGATTTGTAATACAGGCTTTTATGACTTTGATACCTCGGTATCTTAAAAGTGGCATCTAATGTTTTTTCTTTCAGACAAACAAGCTGTTTACTATCATACTTATGCTTAAAGTTTTGGGTTATCCTCTTCTTATGTATATATATATAATTGTGGTTAACCTGTCTATTTATTGCCTGTCAATAATCTGGTTCATGAGAACCTTGCGTCTCCTTCACCTGTGTCAATTTATTGGTATAATTGAGCATTCATTCTATGTACCTTATCTGGGATAATTCTAATAGAATTGTTCCTTTATTCAAGCTATGTTGCATTGGTTTTCCTCCTATGCGGATATAAAACCTTTGTCCAATACAAGTATTGTGCGGAGAACTGGTCGATATTTCATATTGACCCAGTGGTTCTTTACAAACTATGCTTTACTTAATATAGGGCGAGACCACTATATTAGCTTGCCTGGTATTCATACATAGATATATGTACTCTTCGAGACTTTTCCAGAGTCTAGTAGGACTCTTCCCTGTAGGGGGCAGGAAGCTCTAACATAGTTTATAGTTAGTTGAAAAGATGTATAACGGTAACATCTTAGGTCTCTAGGTCTAGTCGACCGGGAAAAAATTACCTCCGGGGAGTACGGCACGTTCTGAGAATCCACAGATACAGTAATGCTCTGGTACACTTCCATCAGGACGACATGGCTTGAGCCCAAAAAACGGATTTTGAGCGAAGCGAAAAATCTATTTTTTGGTGAGATGGCCATGTCGTCCTGATGGACCCGCCCTTGCCTTTCTAAGAAAGGGCTGTAGGACCCCTCCCTACATACAGTATCTGTAGCACCTCGTGTACGCTACAAGGAATACAGATGGCGCCAGGATTGGCGCCAGGCACGCATACGAATCGGGGGATAGGGAAGCCTTGGGAGCGGCTCCCCTTTTTCTTTCCCGAATTCGTATCTCGCCAATCACCTCCTACGAGACGAAATCTCTGTCCAGGATGTAGATTGCCATGTGACGTGTCTAGAATACGTCCTCTGATATGTCGCGATATCCCTTTCACGAGGGATACTCGCTCCAGGAGTTAGAATTCTGGTACCTTAAGGTAAATTCTCTGGGAATATCGCCGTAGTTGTAATATACCCTAGGAAGCTACCCTATAGGAACTTCCATCAGGACGACATGGCCATCTCACCCAAAAATTGATTTTTCGCTTCGCTCAAAAATCCGTTATATATATATATTATATATATATATATATATATATATATATATATATATATATATATATATATATATATATATATATATATATGGATGTATGTATTTCCTTTCTGATTGGGGATCGGCGTCAATGACCATTAGATGTCAGGCTGCCAGAAAACCTCAAATCAATCAATCAATCTAAGAGGGGATACCTTAACTCAATTTTTTTAATGAGGCGCATTTGCACTGACTCGCAGCGGTGCCCTTTCAACTCGGAAAAGTTTCCTTCTATCTGATTGGTTAGAATCATCTCGTCCAACCAATCAGCGATCAGGAACCTTTTCTGAGCTAAAATGGCACCCCTGGGAGTCGGTGCAAATCTGCCTCACTAAAAAGAATTGGCTATAGTTAGGGCTATCCATACTACTTTAGATTGGTTTGCTGGAAGCAATGAAACGCAAATTTCCCACCATCACCAATCCGCACTATCCAGCGTGGCGATGAAAACTGGCCAAACCGCACACATGAATTGACATGTCTGAGGACTTTGTCCTGCAGTGGACGAGAAACGGCTGTATTTGTTGTTGTTGTTGTAGAAATATATATATATATATATATATATATATATATATATATATATATATATATATATATTTGTTTGTGCGTGTGTGTGTATGTATGTATGTATATATATATATATATATATATATATATATATATATATATATATATATATATATATATATATATATATATATATATATATATAATGTTTGTTTATATAGCAACTTTTAAACTCATTATTGTTAATTTCGTAATAGGTCAAAATATTTGACGGTGATGTGAAATAGAAAGTATTTAAATTCTGGAAAGACTCGTCAAGTTTCAAGCATTTCTCTACTTTGCGATGATATATTTGAGTTTTATTGATATTGATTTAGTATTTGATTAATGCCTGTAATATCTTCACTGCGCTGAGTGATTTAATGACATTGGATTTCTTTTCGAAGGACAGATGTTATAAAAGCAAATACGATAAGCAATTGTAGTTACATTATTGGAAATGTAATAAATGTTCTTGAAGGTAAATTACCCCCAGTATTTATTCTCGCTGACAATTCTCTTTAAAATGAAATCAAAAGCACAAAAGAAGTAATATTTATAGCGAGCTCTTTTCATTTTGTGGTTTGGGAAGCGTTCTGCAAAATTTACCCAAAAGTTACTGATAATTATAATCGTTTATCTCTCTCTCTCTCTCTCTCTCTCTCTCTCTCTCTCTCTCTCTCTCTCTCTCTCTCTCTCTCTCTCTCTCTCTCTCTCTCTCTATATATATATATATATACATATATATATATATATGTATGTATATATATATATATATATATATATATATATATATATATATATATATATATATATATATATATATATATATATATGTATATATATATTTATATTTATATATCAGTATAACGAATAAAAGTTATCAAATGAAATAGATGAGAAAATTCTATAATTCTCAGCTTAGCTATTTGAATAAAAAAAAATAAGTTCCTAGACTAACATGCTTTTGGAAATACTTACTATCTATACAAGGAGAAGAGAATGATTAGAGTTCGTAAATATAATGATTATCATCACGAAAGATCTCTAGAAGTGTTTATGTCTGGTTCTGTTTATATATCACAATTTTCATCAAATATTTTATATAAACCAACAAAAATCAGAAAATCTATAATAATTAAAGAAACCTTTGTGTTTGCAGCGTTATATTCAGTGTTTTCCATTGGATATAGATTACCAGAAAATTATGGAATTAGAAACAGTGTATTGTTAATCAAACATTTACAGGTAATCTCAAGACTAATAATAATAATAATAATAATAATAATAATAATAATAATAATAATAATAATAATAATAATAGAGAACAGCAGTCCAATTAACCCTTACTCAAGAACTCCAAAATTATTCCCAAAGTTTTTCTTTCTCTTTCCAAGGGGTGATTCGACTCGCTCTTATCTTTAATCTGATTTTCATTGTGTTCTAATGAAACCACAATGTTGTTTTCTAGAGGCTGTAGTATTTTATTACAATTGCATATATATTAACAAGCGGGATTATGAAAGCCAGTGAGTAGTACTTCCTGCTTTACAAAAGCAAACGGCATATTATGAAACAATTCTCTAATGTTAATGAAAGCTGTCTTATTTTTTTTTAGGAAAGTCGGTTTTTTTTATGGCTATTTTAGTCAGTTTTTTCTTTTAATCAAGCTATGATATTTCTAATGAACAATAAATAAGCACTTATTTAAATACAACATAACATCATTGTAGGTAGTAGGTTGGCCAGGGCACCAGCCACACGTTGAGATACTACTGCAAGAGTATTATGGAGCCTTTGACTGGCTAGACAGTACTACAGTGGATCCCTCTCTCTGGTTACGGTTCACTTTCCCTTTGCCTACACATACACCAAATAGTCTGGCCTATTCTTTAGAGATTCTCCTCTGTCCTCATACACCTGACAACACTGAGATTACCAAATGATTCTTCTTCACCCAAGGGGTTAACTACTGTACTGTAATTGTTCAGTGGCTATTTTAATCTTGGTAAGGGTAGAAGAGACTCATTAGCTATGGTAAGCAGCTCTTCTAGGAGAAGGACACTCCAAAATCAAACCATTGTTCTCCAGTCTTGGGTAGTGCCATAGCCTCTGTACCATGGTCTTCCACTATCTTGGGTTGGAGTTCTTTTGCTTGAGAGTACACTTGGCCACACTATTCTATCTTATTTCTCTTCCTCTTGTTTAGTTTATATAGGAAATATTAATTTTAATGTTGTTACTGTTCTTAAAATATTTTATGTTTCCTTATTTCGTTTCCTCACTGGGGTATTTTCCCTGTTGTGACCCTTGGGATTATAGCATCATGCTTCTCCAACTAGGGTTGTAGCTTAGCAAGTAATAATAATAACAATAATAATAATAATAATAATAATAATAATAATAATAATAATAATAATAATAATAATAATTTGTTTGCCTTAATTGCATCTCTGCATCAGCAAATGACTCGAGTTTTTCAAAGCTGAAGAGGAGGGAGTCATACCCATAGCTTCATAATCAAAGTCCAGAGTATCTTTGTATTTCCATTGACAAAGCCAACCATCAATCAAATCACAAGCATTCTAATCGAGCATTGAATTCGTTTTGTATTAAAAGTGGATCAACAAAAAAGTTACTCGTTTGGTAAAGTAATCTACATCTTTTGTACAATGCCTTATAATTATTCCCTCTTATGAGAGAGAGAGAGAGAGAGAGAGAGAGAGAGAGAGAGAGAGAGAGAGAGAGAGAGAGAGAGAGAGAGAGAGAGAGGAGTCGGGTTGCGTTTCTGTTACTGATTCCTTGTTTGCAAATCCAACTTCCTCATGAGTATAGCTGAGACTCCTTTCGAGCCGTAAATAACAGTGGAATGTCATTAACGTGGTTCTTCTGATGAAATTCAACTCAAGACATTCACTCACACGCACACACACACAATAGATCTCATTAACATCATTATTGTCCTTCAAGGATAGAACCGTATGACCATCGCCGGTCGAGGTCAAAAGAACCCATATTTCACCTTTATCAAGGAATATTTTCGTTAAGGTCATCATGGGTCAAGAAAAGTATAACAGTGCAGTTATTTGGGAAAAAATCCTGGACGCTATGAAAACATAGTGGAAATCTATTCTTCCTGCCCAATAAAAGACTGTGCAATATTCTGACATGAGTAGTAGGAAACATGCCTCAGCTGCTCACTTTTTGGGGCTAATGTCAGGATTGCTCAGTCAGGATTGCTCACTTTTTGGGGCTAATGTCAGGATTGCTCAGCTTGTCAGGATTGCTCACTTTTTGGGGCTAATGTCAGAATTGCTCACTTTGTCAGGATTGTTCAGTCCGTTTGGGGATTTTTTACGTAAGGTTTTGTTTACAAACAACCCCTTCCCTTCCCCTTTTTGGGGGATATTGTCAGGATTGCTCACTTTTTGGGTCTAATGTCAGGATTGCTCAGCTTGTCAGGATTGCTCAGTCAGGATTGCTCACTTTATGGGGCTAATGTCAGAATTGCTCACTTTGTCAGTATTGCTTAGTCCGTTTGGGGATTTTTTACGTAAGGTTTTGTTTACAAACAACCCCTTCCCTTCCCCTTTTTGGGGGCCATTGTCAGGATTACTCACTTTTTGAGGCCATTGTCAGGATTGCTCAGTCCGTTTGGGGATTTAAACGTAAGGTTATGTTTACAAACAAACCGCCCCCCCCCCTTCCCCCAAGCTACTACCAACCCCCTCCCCCCTCCCCACAGGGGGGCGTTTTCTGTGTCTATGGTCACCGGCAGGCTTAGAGTTGTCTATCTTGAATGACACAACCTTCTTTCCCCCTCCCTCCCTTCCCCGACCCCTAGGGGGGCGTTTTCTGTGTTTGTGGTCACCGACAGGCATGGAGTTCTCTATCTGGATGACCCATGCCCCTAGATAGTGACAGACACACACACACACACTTGTGTGCCAACGTGAGGCAATCGAGGGGGGGGGGGCGTTTCCTGTGTGTGGACACCACCAGGCATCAAGTTCTCTATCTAGACCCTATAGATAGTGTCATCCTTTCAATTTAAGCCTATAGATGTGTCCCAACGTGAGGCAATCGAGTTTACACGCCTCCTCCACCGATATCTCTCTCTCTCTCTCTCTCTCTCTCTCTCTCTCTCTCTCTCTCTCTCTCTCTCTCTCTCTCTGTCCATTTGTTTTAAGGCCTTTCGCTTACATTAACATATATGGGTAATAATCACTTACATTGGCATATATGGGTAATAAAAAACGTATTACAACTTAGTTTCTTTTATTATACGAAGCATACATGCAAAATAACATTTCGTGAATAAAGACATAGCACTTAGTGGGAAAAAAAAATCTGACCCTAACATTTGCACGCTTAAAAGCGGTAGGAAAACTTTTATTTGATTACGCCCTGACATCGCAATATACATTTCGGGTTTGATCGGTGGTTATCACTCACTGGGTTTCTCCAAACAATAAAATAATTCTATTCTCGTTGACTTGCCTATCAAATGTTAAATGGATTCTCAAATCCCCATTTTTATCTACTTCGAGCGTATCCATCAACGACATTTCAGGTTTGAAATTAAACGCGATGACTGCCCGACCATGGCTGTAGCAATCATAATGAATTAGGTGGTCATAAGTTAAGCCTAGAGATTTTAATGTCTCGTAGTAAAGATGAGAAAAATTTTCGGGGAATTGACTGTTTATGTCGTACAAAGTGGAACCATTCAGTGTGACCCCTATGTGCTTAAGATTATTATGATAAAAATAAATGGGATTCCTATTCAGAACACCATTGAAACTTTCCATATTAACAATAGTGAGGTATAACTTTTCTGGTATAACCTTAATAAAAGGTAAATCCAACGTTGCCTGCGTTTGATTAGGGGCTAGCGCGTATGTCCTGTAAAGTAATTTATTAAAGACAGTTTCCACCGTACTGTTGGGATTTGAAACCGCCTGATGAAGGGCGAGTAGAGCCGGGGGGCGTGGGATGATTTTATCAATATGGAGCCTGGCTTCTTCTAGATGAAATCGAAATTCTTCGGCCTGTGCGGTGGAATTAAGGAACCACGCATTTGGGGCTAATTCCAACTTGATACGAACGTCGATATTATCCATCAAATATTCATCTACTGAAGCCACATCGAGCATAAGTGGATGAATAAGATGCAATCCTTCTCTTTTACCTTTATCAACTCACTCTTTTTCCATTTTGTTCAATTTTGTAAAATAATCATCTGGTAAAACGTTTGAAATTGATGTTCCCTTGTAATCTTGGAAAACATATCCGAGCCGTCCGACTGTTTTGACAGTGTGAGACTTTGCTGTAGCTAATAACTTTATGAAAGACCAGTAATTGAAATGGGGATTTGATTCTACGAGCCTTTCGCCGATATAAACCTGGCTTGACTTGAAGATTGTATTTGCCAAACCATTGACAAATACAACATTTACATCATCCCCCAACATGCTTCCATCGGGGGCCGTGACTTTTAAATGTAGTTCAATACTCAAACTGGCTAAATCAATTAGTGTTCCTTCTACGCCATTGATACGAAATTCGAGATAACGATCAGTTATTGCTCCCCCCGATGTAAGATTTGTTGGTAGAATAAAACTCGTTTGCCGATCAACCACGGAAGCTTCCACCACTCGTAAACGATTAGGTCTGGGAAAAGCATCCACCACCCCTGCGGTGTATTTTGCGGTGGGGAGTTCGCTCCCTACGAGACCCGCAATTCTCGGTGCCGCCGATGCCATGTTGAATGACTTCACACTAACGCCTATTTACCAGAACTAAATCACATTGCACTAAACACGTCTTTATATCCTATATTCCTACGTGATGAGATTTTATTTTTATTTACTCTTTTCTTCCCATTTCTTTTGACATTTTTCCTTTTCTTCCCTTTGCCAGTAACAATACGTCGTCCTGTTGATTTTAGCGCCTCCAACCCCCTCTGTTTAAGGCTTGATTTAAAATCTCTTGTCCCCTGTTGTAAATCTCCCATGACATTTTGCCCAAATTCAAGGGCCGAGGGCAGGACCGCCTTTGCCACAAAGGGTGCAACCCTTTTAGCGAGCCCAGCTAATAGACTGAAAAGGCCACTCCCTTGCTGTCTTGGGGCTCTAAAAACCTCAATATCCCCTAAAGCCCCTCCACGCAAGAGTTTTATGGGGGGACTAGCGAATATGATACTAAACTCCTGAGACGGGGAAAGAAAGGCTACCCTCATGGTGACACACTCTTGAATAAACGTTTGGTGTGGGATGTTGCAGCTTCTATATAATTTTCTGCTTTGGTCTAATATGAAGGATGCAGATTGTGCTGGTATCCTCACGAAAGTGTATCTCCCTTCCTTCTTGGTCGGTCAGGCGAATGGATACTGAATCCAATTCTTTTGTCCCTAAAGGGTAATACACATAATTATGATACCCTCTCGTTTTACTGCCCCACATACTAAAAGTATCCAATATATTTACCTTTTTACCCCCAAAATAGGACCTTTCAACAATATCCGAATAAACGAGGACAAAGTCCACCCCCGATGTGGGGGAAGGGGGAAAAGGAGCGAGCAAATTATGAGTTTTGATTAGAGGATTACCTGGATTTGTTTCAAAAATTTGATAAGGTTTGCCTGAATTGAATCCTAATGTAGCTCCTATTCTTTTCCCAAATTTTAATTTGATGGCGTGAATAGGTCCTTTTCGATAAATTGCCTCTTCCGTTTCCTGTCTCTTTGTAAACTTTAATAACACTCTCTTTCTTTGATAGTCATATTCCAAGAGACCCGCCGTGGGTATATTTTCTTGATAAAATCCGAGTGGGAGGATCTTCCTCAAAGCGTATGTTAAATCTTCGTTAATGCTGGAGACCATATACCCAGCATCAGTGGATAGAATACTTATTCGTGGTTTGTAAATTTCCTCAGTAGCTGAAGTTACGGTGGGTTCCCCACCTAAGGATATCCGCACTTTTGTTATTATTATTTCTATCCCTGAATCGAATTCACCACTAACAAGCCCATAAATTTCATTAGGGTAATGGATATTAACAAGGGCTACTTCATGCTCCAAATTATGATCTAATTTTATACTATTTTGTAGCTTGTTTGTAAAGCTGCCTGCATTATTTGTAGGGAATATATCCCTATTTCCGAGAGATGTCAGAGTTACTATATGACTTTCTCCAGCCATAGTGTCCAACTGAAGTAGTTAAGATGAGGCGGGGATATTTAAACCAAATTAACATAAGATTTTTTTTTTTTATTAAAGAAGCTTCTATTACATAATTATTCTCATTCGCAAATGAGAAGAACATTCAACTCGAAGATAAAAATACAAAAGGGTGAACATTACACAGTAATATTTTTGTTCTTAACATATGAACAAATTTGCATGAATAAAATGAGAAAACCAGTACATTTAAATACCGTCCCTAATACATAATTATTCTCCTTCCCAGAATGAGAAGATCGTTTAACTCGAAGATAAAAAATACAAGGGGTGAACATTACACAGGTGTTTTTTTTTTTCTTTATTTGTATTCTTAACATATGAACAAATTTACAAGGATAAATGAGAAACAAGTACATTTAAATATCACCACTATTACCTAATTATTCTCTTTCTCAGAATGAGAAAAACGTTTAATTCGAGGATAAAAAATACAAAAGGATGGATCTTACACAGTAAATATTTTTATTTTTATTGATTTAGATAAAGTAGATTTTTTTTATTTAATAAATAAGAAAATAAGTAGATTACATTAAAATATCGTAACCAGGCGGAAAATCTTCAGATCCAACAAAGGAAAACCTTTCCAAGTTATCCAATTCGGGAGGCAACAGACATTTTTCGCTTGCCAGCAAAATAATCTGTTTACCTTTACCAGCCAACCTCCTACCCAAGTTCACCAAATCTGGGAAATAGTGTAACATCCATACACTATCAGCGCGACCAGACCTCCCAATTCCAATGGGTATGGTGTATATATTTACGCTCTCATTTCCTTTCTCCAGGGCAAACTGTTCCAATTCGTGTAGACACCTCTTAAAGTTAAAAACACGCGCCTCAGTTGTATCATTCTTCAAGTTTGAAGCGAAATGCGTATCCCTTGAAGTAGTCACATACGATCTAAGTTTTCCATCGGCATCATTATCATATGCATACCCGTAATTAAACTGCGTTATCAACGTGGCTACGCACGGTACACTCGCGGTGGGAAAACTCGGTGGTTTCCGCAAGATGACACTTCCAACGGGGTGACGGTCTTCGCGAATGCATCGGTTTAAATTAAAGAGCCTTCTTCGACAGTTCACGATATCGCTGTAGGGGTAGGCTTTATATGTTTGCGCCGCAAGTCCGTAGGATACGACGCCAATGCAATTGCCCCCCACCACCAAACACACATTCCCCTTTCTTAGAAGTGGCGCCGTAAAGTCAACGATGCTTAGTTTTAGCGGCGCGGACTGCATCGTGCTGGGATCGTGTTGTAAACTGATCATGTAACGTAAACTAACTAGGAATACAACTAAAGTACTTAAACTCCGCCCCCTTTACACGCCTTCCGAGCACGACATGCAAAGACGTGTATTACGCATAGACTTAGCGGTGTGCATTTATTCCTAATAAGGCACCCACCGCAGTTTGCCTTTTACTTTTTTTTCTTTATTCCCCTCTCTTATTCTCCCCCCTTTTCCTTTAATTCCATACATCTGCATCCGATCTTTTGCATTCTTTATGTAAGTATAGGGCATTCCCACTGTATCTAGTAGGGTTTTATAAAAAGGCACGTCCTCTTCCTCAATAACGCCCGTTTGCTGAATTAATTTCCTAAACACGTCTATTAAATTTAAACGGTAGATGGGTTTCCTCAGGTTCCCTCTATCATCCCACTCGACATCGTCCCGGCCTTCGAAGAATTTAAGGAAAGCGAGGGCGTACCTTCTGTTGGTGGGGGATAATTTTACGTCAGTTATATTCTTCAAAGGGGGATTGGAGTAAGCCCGTGGCTTGGGAGGGGGAGAGGATCACGCGCGCCTTTCTCGCCCGTTTCATTTCGTCTCCTTTTCTTTGGTTCATTTTCCAACTTACACTTCATCGTTTGTATCATTTTGACTAAATTTTGGAGCAAATCTCTATCACTCCCTCCACCCTGCTGGTTATCCCCCCTTCCATTTTCCTCTGCATTTTGCTTAGTGTTTTGATCACTTATATCTCCGGCGTCTTGGTGGTAATTAGACTCTTCTACCGTCTTTCGCGGTACCAGGCAGTATTCCCTCATTTCCCTAATAAACCCCCAATTAGGCTCACCGCGAGAGGAAGAAGGACTGAAAGTATGGCGCCTCCTCTCTGCGATGATAAGATTTTTCTTTTCTCTCTTAGCGGTGTCTTTTTCCGAGCTACCGTCCTTATTTCGCCCCTATATTTTTTTACCTTTTCTATTGCTTTACTATCACGAGTTAGATTTTCCTTCAAAAAGTTAGCGAAGATCTCTGATAAACAGTCGAGATGCGTTCTCTGTAGCAAAGGAATTAATTCAGTCCTTTTTTTCTGGGAGAGGTTATTTAAGAAGAAAAGAAAATCCCCATGTTTGTGTATGTGCGATTTCATTTCTAAGTTTCCCCCAACAGCCTTTCAACATCTTTACTATCTACCCACGAGTTAAAACTCGGAGGGTAACCCCTCCACGCCACGAGATACTTGACTTTACCCTTCGTAACTTTCTTTTTGATAATGTCAATAGGGAAAGTTTCTGGTATGGCTGTGGGTATTAGTTCCGATTTATAAAAAATACCCTAAATTTTTTCACCAGCGAGATCCTCCAGATGATAAGTCAAAGGAGCCTGTCTCCGGTCCACGCTCTGAATTTTGAATATTTCTAACGTATTTTGAATTTTATACCCACGGTGGAATACCGACCGACGGAGCCCACTTGCAATGCGCACTGTCTGTCCTACTGCTAACGCCTTACTATCGTGTTTCAATGTAAAGATGCTTGATTTATACATACACCTAAATTGTCGCTTAATGATTTCCGGGTTTGTATATGCATGAACTTCGAGGGGGGACACTCCCCCTCCCAACCCTCTGTGTGGGGACCTATTATAGTTTTTTACAAGTTCAGGGAGGACATCAAGATACGCGAGAGTATTTCTCAGAGTTAAATGTTTATATATCTTTTGCTTTAGAGTACATATAACACGTTCTGCAATGGCGGCTTTGATTTCATACGAGGAAACGCTGTAGAGTTTTATATGTTCTTCTTTTAGGTACTTGATCGTAAGTTTGTTATAAAATTCTGACCCCCTATCGGTAAGGAGCCGACTAACACCCTGAAATTGAGGTAGAGAAAGGATTGCTTTTAGGCCTATTAGCAGAGTCTGGGCCTTCTTATTTCTAAGAGGAACGACCTTGAGGTAACGGGAGAAAATATCTATGCAAATCAGAAGGTAGTTTACGCCTTTGTTGAATTTAGATAAACGTCGCATATCGGCGAGATCGCAGCTAATGATAACTTTTGGAGCTGGAGCCACCATTTGACGTCTGGGGAATTTTTTTCTCGTAAGCATATGAAGAGTATGGGCATCTTTCGTGGTCAAATAGTCTTTTACGTCATTTATGGTAATTCGCGCGTCTAAAGCTCTGGCGGTTCTGTAAATGGAATTAATACCTCCCAAACTTGATGGGTGGGAATAGTTTTCATATACCGTTTCTAAAATCTTCCTCTTTACGTCTCCCATTCTCCAAAAACAACCTCGCACGAGGAACTCCCCGCTATATTTGTCCTCAACTGGAGTTCGCTAGGAGTATTTAAACTTAAATCAACCAGCAAATGGGAAAAAGGTTTAGTCATAACAGCCTTTTTATAAACATTCACAAATTTCTTTGATAAAGGTGAACCAAATATTTGCCTTCCTAATAACTCGACTTGCGATATATCCCTCGTTCTCAGCAATAGCATATGGGAAGCGTTTATACTTATATTTCTGGCGTGTTTTCCACTGTAAAAAATATTTTGCGTAATAAATATAGCAGAGATATTTTTATGACGTCCTTTAGTAAAGACATCAACAACAATTTTGTCCTGTACAGCCTCGAGAAATATATCATCGAGGATATATAAAATAGAATACGGCCCAGCTTCCGTATCTATCTCACTCATGGGGTCTACGATATTTGCAAAGAGGGAGAGTTTTGGTCCTATTACTGGATGCGATTTCAAAGTATGCTGATCCACACCGCACATAATAATGTGCGTAAACTTACTTTCATATTTTACTATTAATTTTTCTATAAGGTAGGATTTACCCGAGTTGGAGAAACCAGACACAATGATACGTGCTGGCTCTCTAAAAAGGTCCAAATCTGCAGCTTTAAAGCACTTGTACATTTTAACTAAACCTCTAGCTGACTGAATGGTATTATAAAAGTGTGTCCATATAAGTACCGCAGAATAAATAAAACCCTTTAATGGAAAGTGACAACATTTTATTTTCTCTAGCAAAACAATACATGGGGAAAGGTAGACACTATAATTATTCGCAGTAAAGTTTTGTATTCACTCCTCCCCGTTTTCTGACATTCCATTATCGGTGGGTGGAAAATAGACTGTAACCTTTTCTTCTCTCTTTTTCCATAAATTTTCAGAAACGCGAGGGATTGGTTCTGAAGGTGGATTCAGTAATTTGGGAAGGGGGTTATTGAATCGAACTTCACTTGCAACTTCCTCATCCCCCACTTCAATATCGGGATGCCCGTATGCGTAAGAATTGTATGGGCTTGTATGGTATCTCTTCGAATCAAAAGCCGAGAGACACTTCTTTTTTACTTTAGTGGTACTCATTTGTCCTCTCACATTTCTAATTGTCCGTACAGTGAGATAGTTGACTCGATGATCTTCCAGGATTTGGGAATACTGTTCGTGGTTTATCGAAGCATGCATGTAACTTGGTATACCTTTCGCACGATTAATGTGACCCTGTTTCTGAACTAGCATGGAATACATTTTAGGTTTCAACGCTTTCACCTCGGTTATAAGATTACTCCCCGTTTCTGATTTTAAAAGCCCCAGCTCCCCCTTTCTCTCATTACTAAAAAGCGGGTGATCAACGTCGAAGTTGGAAAAATCCATATATGATTTCAAGGGTTCTTGCGCTAACTCTGAATTAAGATCGTCAACTTCCAGAGCAAAAATGAAACTATCTGTATCGGTGTAAAGGAGTTTGACTTTATCCCCATAATTATTCTTGAGAACCTTATAAAAGAAGTAGTAAAGGTCAAACTTGGCCGATTCTAAAATGGCAAAACCTATGTAATTAGGCATATTGATGACGACCTGAGGGAGGGTAGAAGTGCAAATAATACGGTCTTCTGACAAATGGATGGTTGATTTTAGTCTCGGATTCCGGGCTTCCTGTAAGTAAGTGCTTGCTTTATTGACAACTTTACTTTTTTCAGCGTATTTTAAAGGGTTGAGTAAAGTTTTCCCAAATACGCAGTTACTCATAGCTTTGAAGGCTTTTTTTTCTGTAGATGAGGTTGCTGCGCTCCTCGCTTCGATGTTGGTTTTAATAAAATCCTTCATGTAAGCACTTTGACTGAATTCATAGATTGAATGCACAACCTCTAGTTCTAAGCCTAAGTCCATGTACAACTGTAAAAGAGGGAGGGAAATGAGATATTCTTTTTTACTGTGATGGGTGGCCATAAGCTTTTTACACTTTACAGTTATGCGTCCCCCTTCATGTTCTAGTACGCTTTTACAGTAGGGTGATAGATTTTTAAAAGCAACTTCCTCGTGGGATAAGCATAACGGCAGTTCATCAGTGGCTCTAGCAACTTCTTCTGAAGGTGCTTTAGTAGTAACCAGGAGCCAGTGTCCTTTATCCCCGTTTGTATTAGCATTTTCAATACCCCTTCCTAAAAACAGATCCTTTTCTTCATCGGAAAATTTACGAATTCCACCAGTGGGAAGGTTCTTAGTCATAACTGTTGCATACAGGGAGTTGAAGTCTAAATAAAGGATGTAAGAACTTTGGTGGAGATCAGGATTAAATGATGGATTTATTTCACGGTTGTTGGCAGTGAATGATTGACGCACCACAGAAGTGAAACCCCCCCTAACATTATGTCTAATTAGATTATACAATTCCTCATCATAGACGTGATCCAACTCAATCTCGCTCATCTTAAGGAAGCTGTCAAAGGCGTAGGATGGAAGTGAAACATAGTGTGGTAAATCAAGACCGTACTTATCATAAAGTATGAAGCGCCACCAAATGAGAATATCCCCCAATAAAGCTGTGTCTACAATGAGGTAAAGGAGAAGGAAATCTTTCAGCATTTTACATTTGCTTATATCCCAAACACGCTGAGCCCGTTTATATTCCTCCTCTGATATATCGCGCTCCCTTAGCTTGTTGTAAAATGCCGTTTTGGGGGGCAAATGCGTTTCCTTGAGTTTTGCAAGGCTATCTATATAGTCATAACAGAAAGGTAATTTGCCTTGAATGACTTCACCCCGCAATTTGTCATCTCTAATTTCGCTTAACATGTCCTCTGTTAAGCCAGCCTTCCTTCCATCCCTAAAATATTCGGAGGCTAAACTATCCAAAGAAGATCCTAAAAAGGCTAAAGAGTCGAGGAAAACTAAATTACCGACAGTCATTCGCTGAATTTTAAGCCCTTGCTTCGTCATGATTGTAATATCGACTTTAGTTTTCAATTCCTTAAGGATAAGACCCAGGTCGTAACTAGAATTGTGTGCGAAAACAGGGAGTCGAGTTTTAAGTTCGCGACACGCTAAATTACAACGTGCGCAGTAAGCGCCAATAAAGTTATTCTTGGGTTCGGCATGGTCATGGTGTCTGTGCTTGTCGTGGTCGTGTTTGAACGACGTCTTACACATCTGGCATACAGTCTGCTGTTGGAAAGTTCTTTCATCCTCGGTCGACATATCAATGGGGAATGTTTTCCTCTGTGATCTGATCGCCGCCCAACAATCACTAAGGTCTAACAGAAAGTTATCGACGCAATCATTCCCGCAATAATGACTGGAGGCGACTCTTTTTCCTTCGCCGTCGATAATGATATAGCAATAAGCTATTGATTCGTGTATGGTCTCCACACCATAAGCCCCGGGAGATTTCTTCAAAGCTGATTCTAAGTCAAAGACGCAAATATAAGAAAACTTTTGCGTCTTATGGGGGTTTCTAAATCTTACTGTGCTCCCGCGAGAGGGAAAATTCAGCGCCACTGACAGGTCGCAGGTAGCTTCATGCCGTTTTTACCGGTCTGTTGTTGCATGCTGTGATAGGCAATTATGGCAGAAATAAAGGGGATTGGAAGGATATGCCCTAGCAAAATTTTTCACAAAACGGTGAAAATCTTTAATGAGACAAATATGGTCACCACCCATTAGTAGGAGGGGTACAATAGTTGGGAATTTTTTAGATCCACGCCTTGCCAACTGAATGATATACCTCCCATCCCCCCCTTTTTCCATTTCATATATGTAAATATAGAGTTGATTTATTAACTCGAGGCGTGAAATGTCCTCCCACTGAATAGGCATGGCAACCTTATCGAAGTTAACATATTGCATGCAACAGCGGATGCTATTTACAGATCGAGCTATATTCGGCCAACGAGGATTTAGGGTTTGTTTAGACATCCTATAGGCAGCCAGAGACTGAATAAAACATGAATTCCCAATTCCTGAGGGAATAAAGACGAAAACCCCACCTCGGACATCATTTTTAGGGTAAAGGGGAGCGCCCAACCCAGCCATTACCGCCTGGCGGTGGTAAAAAAGTTTGAAGTTGTCAATGCCTTCCACTATCCATCCACTCCCCATTAATTTATTGATTATTCGAGGGAACTTTGAATTTACCGTATCCTCCCATTCATTTAGTAGACCGTCAATTTCACTAGCATTGATAACCGTGGCCGGGAGCCACAGCTCCATAAGCGTATTTTCCGTTTGTTCCTTCGGTAAGAAAGTGTGTTTTTTCATTATTGAGGTTAAAAGACCGGCGATCTTAGCCGAAAAAATTTTATTTTTTAAATACCGTTCTAAAGAGCCCCGTATATCATTACTATGTAATGTAAAGAATAATAGTGGATCGCTCACCGAGGGAAGTGCGTATTCCTCTTCTATGTACTTCTTGTCGAAGGCTGTCTTTCTTTTAACGAACTTCAACATCCGTCCTGAAGTGGGTGTCGTCCCTGCTGTTACTGTAGGTAAATCTGGGGCGTTGCTTGCGGTGGATGTCGAAGCAATTCCTTGAGGTGGGAGTTCTCTGAATTTGCGACTGTTTCTTAGCGGGGTACTCACCCCCGCTGTGTCCGAATTTGGGGGCAAGTATGCAGTGGATGTTGAAGCAATCTCCTCAAGTGGGGGTTCTTCCAGTAATTTGTCTCTTGTTGATAGCACTGCAATAGGAGATAATACGGTTTTTAATTTACTTGAAGTTCTAAAGTCAAATTAAAAATCCTTTCTACATCCAAATCGAAAGATATTAACACCTCATAGTACATTTTTTTTTTATTAAGTAATACTTACTGGCTAGTTGGCCTTTTCTTTTTTTGAGAGGAAGGTGTGATTCACTATCATCGCATTTCCTTTTCCGATCCTTCCCACCTGAAAAGTAATGCAAACACAGGCGCTTATTACAATGTAATATTTGACGTCGTAAACAGACTGAAATTTCATAGCACAATCGCGGTCAACACTTTCATGAACAAATAATCTCCAATATAAACAGACTGAAATTTCGCTGTGGTTTTATATTTACCTCCTCGCACATTTTCCATGTTGCTAGGGGATGGGTCAGTTTGTAGGAGAGCGTCTGTTGA
Source organism: Palaemon carinicauda (assembly GCF_036898095.1). NCBI lineage: Eukaryota > Metazoa > Arthropoda > Malacostraca > Decapoda > Palaemonidae > Palaemon > Palaemon carinicauda. Next base: position 8,185,378 of record NC_090745.1, read on the forward strand.
ATTACGGCCTACTCGCTCGGCGCTCCTAATCGTTTTGACAACGGGGGGCGTGGCCTAAGTTAGGCCTAAGTGTAGGTGCATTTGCGTGCTTGACCTAGCAGTTACTGTATATATACCCTCCTGCGAGCCATATTTCCAGTCATAACGAAGTAGGAGATAGAGATGTCACGCTACAACGACGCACACCTATTGGGTGAGGAAATGCCCGAACTTTCTGAGAGTAAGTACACTCTAAAAAATTAAGGGTATAAAAGGGGTAGAAAAAGGGTATTTCTAGTGGTTAAAATAGCATACCCTATCGGGGTATATAAGAACTATAATATACCCTTTACAATATACCCATATCAAGGGTATAACATATACTTGAGATACCCTTACTTAGGGGTGTATCGTAGGTAAAGAATACCCTTTTACAGGGTATTCTATACGACATAAATACCCGTGTATATTAATTATAATTTTATAATTAACATCTATTCCACCATTATATAGGTGTAGTTATAGCTTATAAGTATATAACGTAATAAGGTCAATGATTTTAAAAGTTTAGTTTATCAATTTATTATTTCCATTACGCTTGAAAATCAAAAGTATATATATATATATATATATATATATATATATATATATATATATATATATATATATATATATATATATATATATATATATATATATATATATATATATATATATATATATATATATATATAAAGAGTGATGGCAGAAGCTGCAAAGCAAACCGTACGCAGAAATCTGTGAAAAGAAAATATTTGTTAGTGTGTGTGTGCCTAAATATATAAATATATTATATATATATATATATATATATATATATATATATATATATATATATATATATATATATATAGAAAAGAAAGGAAAAAATATCATGCATAAATACCTAACTGTCTGCTACCTCAGGTCAAACTGATTAAGCAAACACTGACGCCAATGATTAAGAAATCATTGGCGTCAGTGTTTGCTTACAGACTACTCGTAATCGTAAAGTTATTAACGTTTAGCTGAATACGTTGTTTATGGTTTTTTTCGTCCCAGACAGCTTGACGCTCTCTCTCTCTCTCTCTCTCTCTCTCTCTCTCTCTCTCTCTCTCTCTCTCTCTCTCTCTCATAATTAAGTACTAATGATAATTTCTTACTTATTTTCCCCGGTGTTAGTAATAATGATTTTTTAGACTATCACAGCCTGAATGCAAAACTAATGATGATGTCTGACAATTTTTATTCGTAACGTTTAAGTAGGAAATAATGTTAAGTATGGTAGTTTTGACTTTTAAAATACTGCAGAAATAATGGGGATGAGTAACCTAAAATTTATTCAAGGCAGCATTTCAGATAATAAGAAACATACATACCACATTTTATCATACGTAAAATTATGGGAAAAAGTGTTATAGGTCACATAAATACCAGAGTCAATACAAAAACCATAATAATAAAAACAATATAATAGTAATATAAGGAGTATAATTATAATAATAGTAATAATAGTAAAAAGAGTAAAGGAATAATAATAATCATAGCAATATTATTATTATCATTTTATATTGATATCAAAATTATAATAATAATAATAATAATAATAATAATAATAATAATAATAATAATAATAATAATAATAACAGTAAAATTAAATGAGATTATGGAAAGCAGTCAGCGAGAGACAGAGGGGAGAAAGAATTCGCCTGGCGAGAGAGAGGGAGGACTTGTCTCAGTTGTCGTGCCTAGTGACGTCACAGTAATAACGGCTATCCGAGAGAAAGCTGTACATGAGTTGACAAAGAGCAATTTCATATATATATATATATATATATATATATATATATATATATATATATATATAAGATTAATTGAATTATTATAACTAAAGAAGTTACTAAAGTCTACTAATTAGTATGTCAAAAGGCTTCGTCTCTGTTTTAACCATCTTTCAGTGCAAACCACCACGTAGGTATATGCTATTTAGAATCATTGTCAAAACGAAATAAAATAATGTAAGTGTCATTCTCGAATAGTTGTGGTTCTTTCACCATAGTTATGACATGCAACAGAGACGTACATAGCCGCGTATTTGTATGGTAAACCGCCGCCTTTTTATAAGCATCTACCGGCGTTTTTCTTTCAAGTCAGAGTTGGCGGTATATATACATGTTGGGGACCACTGTCTATGCTTGCATAGATGGACAGTTAGTGTTCTTACCTTGGTTAGCAGTTAACAGGTGAAATACAGTGTAGATATTATAATCCCGATGACGCTAATTGGAGCAATTTATCTTCACTGCAGAGCACATAAGAGTCCAGACGCCACTGACATTTCCCGCCAAATTCTGGGCCTCCCGAAGAATCTCCAGACGACAACAATACAAATTGCCAAGTACCGCATTTTGTAGGAACTTGCTTCAAAACTATCCATAACTCAAAACCAATATGTTGTTCGTAACTTTTTTGGTGCATTACACTATCAATGTAACAATATGGTGATTTAATACAGAGTAAAAGTTCATTTCATGACATGATCACACAAACTTACCAAGCCCATTTTAAGACAAAGTACAATAGAGGGTATATTATTCACAAAAAATACCCTGCCTCCTGGTGTTGAGGGGTATATTTGAGCCTTAGGGTGTTTTACATGTATTTAAACCCCAGCTCAATCGTTATACCCTTTCTGTACCTTGAACTTTTTACAGTGTATGTCCTTGTATTTTTGATGGAACTGAAGTTGATATAATACTTATAGAGTCGCAAATAATTTTGGTGTAATAAAACGTAGTGTGTGGAAATAATTATTTTTGTGTGTGTGTGTGTGTGTGTGAGTGCGTGTGTGTGTGTGTGTGTGTGAGTGTGTGTGTTTGACATTAATTATTTTGGATGCAATAATTATCAAAGTGTTTCTTCCTTACAGCTTGGGAGGCCCCCCTCTTAGATGAAGCTGAAATCCGTAATTCGCAGCAATATTACACAGACTTCCGTTGTAAACTTCGTGATTGCCTTCGGAAGACGGAGGAAGTCATTTTGAGGAAGAGTCGGCAGTTGGTGAGTGAAGAGATGAAAGCAGGGGGTGGGCCACGGCCCGAAACGTGTCGCCTACTATTGGAGGCAATAAACTTCCAATATGACATAAGGAAGTCTCTGCGGGTAGTTGCGAAAATGGTGGATGGATTCGAAAGGTCGGAGAAACAAATGGTAGAGATGTGTCGCGAAAAAGAAGACGTCAACCCATTGGCGGGGCTCATCCATATCCCTACAACAGCCGCTGATGAAACTTACCTCTCCGAAACACTCCTCACCCAGCCCGGAGGGTCAATGCTAGATGGAAGGTTAACTCCGACGGATTCCCAGGTGGTTGCCCTCGCTTGTGAGCTGGAAGAAATCGAGAGTGAAAAAAATAAGTCCCGAAAACACGGGAAAAGCCGCGACAGTCTTCGCTTAGCATTAGATGGCCCCTTTAAGAAAAGGGCTAAAATACCGCAATCAAAATTTGGTCCCGAAATCGATGACGATTTCGTTCATCCTTAAAAAAATAAACATTATTTGTAATGTATGTATTCCATTAATTGTAATGTATGGTTTCCTTAATAAAAAAAAATCTAAGAAATGTTATGTTTCTATTATCCCTTACTTCATTATGAATGGGCCTAAGGTAATTAGTAAAAAAAAAAATAAGTATATTCAAAACCGCCAGGGTTGAAATGGCAGTAGTACAAAATAGGTAGTGGAGGAGGTAGCATATAAAAATGAATACTTCGGACATTAAATATGCTCTGGAGAAAAAGGCTAGGGCGTGAAATTATTAGTAATGTATGTATTCCATTAATTGAAATGTATGGTTTCCTTAAAAAAGAAAAAAAAAACTCAGAAATGTTATTTCTATTATCCCTTACTTCATTATGAATGGCCCTTAGGTAAATAATAATGAAAAAATAAGTATATTCAAAGTGTCAGAGTTGAAATGGCAGTAGTACAAAATAGGTAGTGGAGGAGGTAGCATATAAAAATGAATACTTCGGACATTGAATATGCTTTGGAGAACAGGTTAGGGCGTGAAGCTCATTTTTACGGTTGTGTACCCAGTGACCATTTGGTAGACTTCAAGATACCCTTGATAAGGACAAAGCCCATCATACTTATTGTGAATACTCTGCCATCGCATCAGTATCGTGAAATCGGGCACTGGGTTGTATTTCTAATACAGAAAAGCCCGGTAGAAAACATTATATTTTTTGACCCATTGGGGATGCAGCCAGAAGATCATTCAGAATACTTTACTGATTTTCTACGAAGGTATTCTTCCATGAAGTGTTTCATAAATAATATGCGAGTGCAAAATTACAATTCGGCTTTGTGCGCATTCTTCTGCCTATATTTTACGCATAGCGTAAGTCTAAATGGTGTTTGCGCCGCCCTTAGAAAAATATGGGGGAACATTTATCCACCACCGACTTGAAGGAAAATGACGTGACAGTGTTATTATACTATCTTCTCCATTTAAATTCAAGACCGTGTATGTACATCTGGAAATATACAAAACCTGAATTTTCAATGAAGATATGCCAAGTGCTGAAGAAACGTAATTAAAAATATTTTCCTACCGCTTTTAAGCGTGCAAATGTTGGGGTTTTAAATGAATGTTTTTAGACCCAGATTATTTCCCACTAAGTGCTATGTCTTTATTCACGAAATGTTATTTTGCATGTATGCTTCGTATAATAAAAGAAACTAAGTTGTAATACGTTTTTTATTACCCATATATGCCAATGTAAGTGATTATTACCCATATATGTTAATGTAAGCGAAAGGCCTTAAAACAAATGGACAGAGAGAGAGAGAGAGAGAGAGAGAGAGAGAGAGAGAGAGAGAGAGAGAGATAACGGTGGAGGAGGCGTGTAAACTCGATTGCCTCACGTTGGGACACATCTATAGGCTTAAATTGAAAGGATGACACTATCTATAGGGTCTAGATAGAGAACTTGATGCCTGGTGGTGTCCACACACAGGAAACGCCCCCCCCCCTCGATTGCCTCACGTTGGCACACAAGTGTGTGTGTGTGTGTGTCTGTCTGTCTGTCACTATCTAGGGGCATGGGTCATCCAGATAGAGAACTCCATGCCTGTCGGTGACCACAAACACAGAAAACGCCCCCCCCCCCCTAGGGGTCGGGGAAGGGAAGGAGGGAAGGATGACACTATCTATAGGGTCCAGATAGAGAACTTGATGCCTGGTGGTGTCCACACACAGGAAACGCCCCCCCCCCCCCCTCGATTGCCTCACGTTGGCACACAAGTGTGTGTGTGTGTGTGTGTGTGTGTCACTATCTAGGGGCATGGGTCATCCAGATAGAGAACTCCATGCCTGTCGGTGACCACAAACACAGAAAACGCCCCCCCCCCCCCCTAGGGGTCGGGGAAGGGAAGGAGGGAAGGATGACACTATCTATAGGGTCCAGATAGAGAACTTGATGCGTGGTGGTGTCCACACACAGGAAACGTCCCCCCCCCCCCCTCGATTGCCTCACGTTGGCACACAAGTGTGTGTGTGTGTGTCTGTCACTATCTAGGGGCGTGGGTCATCCAGATAGAGAACTCCATGCCTGTCGGTGACCACAAACACAGAAAACGCCCCCCTAGGGGTCGGGGAAGGGAGGGAGGGGGAAAGAAGGGTGTGTCATTCAAGATAGACAACTCTAAGCCTGCCGGTGACCATAGACACAGAAAACGCCCCCCTGTGGGGAGGGGGGAGGGGGTTGGTAGTAGCTTGGGGGAAGGAGGGGGGGGCGGTTTGTTTGTAAACATAACCTTACGTTTAAATCCCCAAACGGACTGAGCAATCCTGACAATGGCCTCAAAAAGTGAGTAATCCTGACAATGGCCCCCAAAAAGGGGAAGGGAAGGGGTTGTTTGTAAACAAAACTTTACGTAAAAAATCCCCAAACGGACTGAACAATCCTGACAAAGTGAGCAATTCTGACATTAGCCCCAAAAAGTGAGCAATCCTGACTGAGCAATCCTGACAAGCTGAGCAATCCTGACATTAGCCCCAAAAAGTGAGCAATCCTGACTGAGCAATCCTGACATTAGCCCCAAAAAGTGAGCAGCTGAGGCATGTTTCCTACTACTGACATGGTCATGTGACTGAGTGAGGCAGCTTTTATCTCACGTTTGGTAGGTCGTCAATTGGTCCAAGCCAGTCTACCTATATGGAAATCGGTACCAAGCATCAGTTGTGGTAAAAAAAAATAGTCTAGTAAACATGATTTGACCTTGGGTAAATTACAGTATTAATGAATCATGATATTTTTACTGCCATCTTATGACAGAAACATCATATTAAATATCTAATTAAATATGATGGGTATATCTTAGATATTGAAAGGTAGAAAAGACGAGCCTGATAATCCGAAAGGCCAAATTTTCAATTTAAATATCTAGGTTAGTTCTAATGATATAATAGAATACTTTATATGCATTCATGGGTTGTTGGTTTCCTTTCCGATATGATAACACACTTTATGATGGTTTTTCTTCTATTTATACTCTAAATTAATATATCTATACCCCGACCCAAAACAATTTCACCAAAATATGTATATGTATACACCAGTTTGATTACTCTTGGCATTTATTCTTTTGCTTAGGCAAGTCTCGAATCGCCGTTCAACAGGTAGCCAGGCAAAGACGTTTCTTATAGGTACCCTTCTAATTAAGGTGTCATATCTAGCTATCTACCTATTCATATATATATATATATCCTTTTCTGAGTTGGTTTCTGTATCGCCATGATCAGCAAAACTGTATTAGTGAAGGTCACTCATACTACGTTGGTTTGATGTGAGGGATCAGACTAAAGTCTCCCACCATCACCAATTCGCAGTGGACAGCTTGGTGGTGAAATGGTTAAACCCCAGACATGAAGAAGGTCATTTCAAAGGCCTTTGTCTTGCAGTGAATTAGAAACTACTGCATTTATTGCTGTGTATATATATATATATATACATATATATATACACACATATATATAAATATATATATATATATATATATATATATATATATATATATATATATACCTGTATATATATATATATATATATATATATATATATATATATATATATATATATATATATATATATATATATATATATATCATGATGACTAAAAAGGAGAAAGGGCTCTTTGTAGTGGATCATCATTCAGGCAGGATGAACAATTCAATGGTTTAGAAAACAACCTCATATTAGTTATCTTCTCCATTAAACCAAAATCTGCTGAGTGTTTCATGTTCGCTTTGTTACGCTGCAGAGATTGATGGATATGCTCTGCTTCCCTGTGGAGACGTGAATGCAGTTATCCCTATAGGTGGTAACTCGGGTTTCCATTGTTTCTTTGAGAGATGCAACGCGTCAGCGTTTAAGGATTTATTGAATAACATTCGTCCCTTCGTGTTTTTCATATCTTAGGAAGCAACTTCGTTAGAAAAATAAAATGAATTTTCATATTCTCTCTCTCTCTCTCTCTCTCTCTCTCTCTCTCTCTCTCTCTCTCTCTCTCTCTCTCTCTCTCTCTCTCTCTCTCTCTCTCTCTGTGTAATTCACACTAACCGGCTGACGAAGATGGTTTGGAGAATTGCATTGATAAATAATTTTCGTTGAAATTGCAATCCAGGATGATTTTAACAATTGATTAATATTTAATTATTATTTTGCTACAACAAAGTTAAACTCAAATGGATATTTAAATATTTTTTTGGAGAATCCCGTTGATAGCTCATGTTGGGATTCTCCTAAGTAGGTTAATAGTAAACCTTCACTTTTTATTCCTTCTTTGGACGTGGCATAGATGTGGGCGTCAGGTTTATAATTCTGGATGAGATATCAAAGGAAGAATCGAGCGATTAGGAGGATGTTGCTATTCTTGTACTCACAACAAAACGGAGAGAGAAGAATTATTAGGAGAAAAAGTTTCGTTAATAATTTGATCAACATTTCTCTTCAAAATTGCATGATTAAAAAAACTCTAAATCTCTAGAACTAATCGTAAATCCACTAATTACCAAAGGAGTTATTACCTTTCTATTTATTCTGGAAATAACTATTCGAGTCACGAGATTTTCTAAATTAGGAAATTCCCAACAGATGGCAGTGTTACTCGTTGGAGCATCGCCTTTGTTAAGGAGTGAAATGACACGTTTACAGATTCCTTGTTTGTTTCTCGGGAAGGAAACAGATGTTTCTGAATGGTTGGAAGTTTTTAACCTTTTGACTGAGGAAATGGATTCCGAATAGAGCTGTTACTTAAGTCTTAAGTTTCAAGTATTGATAGTGTTTGTAGATAATTTAGTAAGGTATTCTCATATGATAAAGGCAAGTATTCGTGAGCAATGAGCCACGGTTTTTTAAACCGTGTTATGGTTGTTTGCAAGTGTGGAAGCAAACTTTCACTTTTGTGATATATGCTTTGAAGTTATGATTATTGTTTTCCAGCATGGTGAAATGTAATGTGTAATGCGTAAACGTGATTATTGAGAATGAGGTTAACACAAAATACTACTCGCAGTATCTGTAAACTAAAACTCATTTAGTGCTTAAATTATGAAGGTTTTAGATCGCTCTTGTCAACTTCTTCCAGTTACTAGTTGCCATGAGGTCGAGAAATCTTTTTCCTAACCGTATTGACCAAAGGGTCTCTGTTAGATTTCGCCAGTCGTCTCTATTTTAAGTTTTTAATTCAGTACTTCTCCATTCATCATCATCTACAAAACGCTTCATAGTTGTCAGCCATGTAGGCCTGGGTTTTCCAATCATCCAGTGCCTTGTGGAGCCCAGTTAAACGAGATTACAACGTCTTATTTCTGTCCGATATCTGTTGTGCAGATTCATGCTTATTATTGGTCATAGATATGATACCAGACATCCAATCCAGCTATTGTTACCTTCTTGTTTATTTTAGAGAAATTGAATTAACTCT